>NW_015506099.1:167837-245492 GCF_001515645.1 Sinocyclocheilus grahami | reverse complement strand
CATGTCATGTGTGTTTTTAGAGAAGGCTAATAAAAGGCTAATAAACAAGTTTATGGCTCTCTGTAAGCTCTCCTGCGTGCTGTCGCCTCATGTCTGACCTGGAAAACTGCCCCAATCATGATGCTATTGTTCTCAATCGACGAACCTTTCACACCTCCACCAGGTATGAGACATAATCCTCATTATTCCTTTATCATTATTCTTTTGTTTTATTCAGCCATTATAGCCTTTAATCTATATTGGGATCGAAGCAATGTGGCTTGGTAAACCTTAAGCCACATCTCTTCGATCCCAATATACATTTAGAAAGACTATTATCAAAAGTATTTCTAAAAAAAATACAACAAAATATTTTATTGCGTCCTTACGTCAATTATTTTGAGAAAATACATCATGAAGCATAACTGCACCTGTTCTGCAGCTGCATTAGAGCTAACATTAGCATCAAGCTACATAAGACAATTTATGACATTAATAATACACTTTTACTCAAAATGTATTTTAAACCACCATCAAGTGTTTGTAATAACCCCCTTTTGCGATCTCATGTGGAATTTGGTCATTTATGTTGTTGAAATATATGTATAGCCTTTTATATTGCTGCACAAATTAGCATTTCAAATGTACACATTCTTAATTATGAAAATACCCGAAATCTCAAGAAAATCACAACCATACACTATCATAAGAGATCAACGGGATCTATGCTGGCCATCTCCTTGGGTTTGGAATGCTCCGCCCCCTTACCCATGGAAACTGGCAACTGATCTGCAATACCCGCTTCACTCACCTCCGACAAAACTCCCTGCTCCACCAAATGCTTATAGATCACATCCTTGATTTCTCACTTTACTGCACCACGAGGAACTGTAATTTGATATAAATCCGCAACTGAAAACAGATCATCTTTGTGACAAATATCCAATTGTTCAGTAGTAGGCTGAATTGCGAAATTTTCCAGCTCAAATTTTGAGGACATATCGAATTCCCTCCCCCTTAAAGTGAAAACCACTAGCCAAACAAAAATATACAAAGCAAATTTCATGAGTTTTTATTTCAGTAACACGCAATGGTGAAACTCTAATTGTTTTTTGTGGAAAAAACTCTTTTAGGACAAGCCCCCGATTTCTGTTATGACCACTAGGGGTCAGCCGTAACATGAAAAAGGAAGAGAGCCTCAATACCAGAGAGATGCTGAACAACAATAATTTATTGACAAATAAGGGTTTAGCGTCAGGGGCAGACAAGGCCAAAATAACAAACAAAAATTATCCTTTTTATTAACACTCTACACTTCCTAAATCAAAATTAAAGAAAACAAACATACAGTTTCAACTTACCTGCCTCCCTAAACCAAAAACAACGTGACAAGAGGTTTAAAAAAAAATGGCGTCTAACCCCCTACATCCCTCAATTTGCCAAAACTTATTTACAACAATTACAAAAGATATATACACAAGTTAACAGCCAACAATTCACATTCAGAATCCAAAATCGTAGTCAATCAGGCATGGGTCAAGTTAACAAGGAATATCACAGAATGGAAACAAAAACATCACAGAATTTCAATCACAATCAAACACCCACAGACTATCTCTCTGGTAAGACACTCAAAGACTTAAGCGAACGACGGCAAGGCACAAAGGCAAACTACAGAATCACACACGATGGCACAATCATGTCCCCGATTGAGTGTTTGGGGCAGTCCTTATATCTGGGTCAGGTATGGAGGAGAACCAATCGCAGCCTCTAACGAATTATCTCAAGGAACCGCCCATCTGAAACACAAACATACACATACACAGAGAAAACACAAGAGGGCAGAATGGAAACAATGAGCAAATGACTTAGGTTCATAACAATTACACTACTGATAACAGTCCTGTTAGCATGTAATCATGTTTAAAATAATTTCACGAGGGTGGTCATGATCCGGAAGTTCTGAAAGAGCTCCGAACCACTACTGACCTCGCGAGCTCCAAGCAACGAAGATCGCTCTCATAACATCACAGCACATATTAATCTATTAATATTGCTAAGCAGTGTTCTAATCAATATTAGTAAATGTATATATCTATATCAGATTACACTTTTAAATAGGGGGAGTTCGGGGCTAGTTATTACATTGGAAAGTTTTTACAAGGACTAAATCTCAATAATGGCCCAGTCGTGTAGGTTCACAGTTTACAACATCAGAGAAATCAGACCCTTCCTGTTAGAATCTGTGGCACAGCTACCAGTTGGGGCCAGAATTTAATTTAAGGTTTTGATGCTGGCTTTCAGGATTACCACTGGAACTGCTCCTCCCTTACTACTTACTTCCACCAGCTCAGGTCACTCAAAGAGCAATCCTTCACAACGTGAAAGTCGCTCTCCAAAATATTTACCTTCTCGTTTCCTCTGTGGTGAAATGAGCTGCCAATCTTCACCCGAACTGCTGAGACCATCACAACTTTTAAGAAGCAGCTGAAGAAACATTTTTTCTGCAAGCACTTTTACAACAACTTAACCACCCCTCTTCCTCTTTTGTAAGTCACTTTGGATAGAGGCATCTGCTAAATGCACAAGTGTAAATCTCAATAACTAATCGACAGTGGTTTGTGTTCAAAATGGTCTTCAAGTCAAATAAAAACCTTTTATTTTTTGATAAATACAATGTAAATACAATGTTTTAACGTGAACAGTAAATCCACTGTGTGTGTGTGGCCATAACAGTGGATTGATGCTTATGTATGCTAGCTTTTACATGTTTATTTATATTTGTTGTCTACCATCATAAATATATATATGATATTTTGCTGAAAAGTCTCCACAACAAACATATTTTCAGTTTATGGGATCTTTTTTCCAGGGTGTTACGACCGCTAGGGGTCAGCCGTAACAGGAAAAAGGAAGAGAGCCTCAATACCAGAGAGATGCTGAACAACAATAATTTATTGACAAATAAGGGTTTAGCGTCAGGGGCAGACAAGGCCAAAATAACAAACAAAAATTATCCTTTTTATTAACACTCTACACTTCCTAAATCAAAATTAAAGAAAACAAACATACAGTTTCAACTTACCTGCCTCCCTAAACCAAAAACAACGTGACAAGAGGTTTAAAAAAAAATGGCGTCTAACCCCCTACATCCCTCAATTTGCCAAAACTTATTTACAACAATTACAAAAGATATATACACAAGTTAACAGCCAACAATTCACATTCAGAATCCAAAATCGTAGTCAATCAGGCATGGGTCAAGTTAACAAGGAATATCACAGAATGGAAACAAAAACATCACAGAATTTCAATCACAATCAAACACCCACAGACTATCTCTCTGGTAAGACACTCAAAGACTTAAGCGAACGACGGCAAGGCACAAAGGCAAACTACAGAATCACACACGATGGCACAATCATGTCCCCGATTGAGTGTTTGGGGCAGTCCTTATATCTGGGTCAGGTATGGAGGAGAACCAATCGCAGCCTCTAACGAATTATCTCAAGGAACCGCCCATCTGAAACACAAACATACACATACACAGAGAAAACACAAGAGGGCAGAATGGAAACAATGAGCAAATGACTTAGGTTCATAACAATTACACTACTGATAACAGTCCTGTTAGCATGTAATCATGTTTAAAATAATTTCACGAGGGTGGTCATGATCCGGAAGTTCTGAAAGAGCTCCGAACCACTACTGACCTCGCGAGCTCCAAGCAACGAAGGTCACCGCGAGTTCTCTGGGTCATGCAATGTCCACGCTTGTGGTCCAGGAGCGCCATCTCTGGGTGTGTCTGGTTGATATGAGGGACACCGATAAAGTTCGGTTCCTTAATGCCCTTGTGTCCCAGACCGGCCTCTTCGGCGACGCGGTCGAGAGCTACACAGAAGCAGACTGAGGTGGGTCATCACACCCTGCCCCGTCGGGCAGCTGCTGCCTCCACTCGTCCACCGGCCGCAGCGCCCCAGCTTGCTCGTCGCCAAGGGCGGCCCTCTGCGTCCGCCCCTGCTCCCACGCCGCATCCACATCAGCCTCCAGCAAGCGGCGCCATGGAACTGGGCGTAGGCAGGCTGCCCCACCCATCCAGGCCCCCGTCAAACCTGGCGGTGAGCGAAAGAGCAAGAGGCCCCGGGACGGGTAACCCAGAGAGGGAGGAAGCTGCTCTTTGGGGGATCGTGAAGGCACCTCTAGAGCAAGAGGCCCCGGGACGGGTAACCCAGAGAGGGAGGAAGCTGCTCTTTGGGGGATGGTGAAGGCACCTCTCCCTCCCCCGGAAGAGGGTCGGGTGGAGAATCTGGAAAATCTCGACGAGAGAGCGGTTTTCTCTGTCCCTGGGTCCCAGGAGGGCACGGAGAGTTGCGGTCGGACCAGCACCGGACCACATTCATCCTCCTCCATCGCCAGCAGCGGGTGGTTCGAGAGCATCAACAAAGGCCCTACTCACGTGCCCTCTGCCAAACTGTGGAACCAGGTAAGCGTTGCATCTCTTCGATCCGCTCACAAGCCGCCCGAGTTTGGTCCCTGTGTTCTACCTTGCTGCCCCACTGCGGGTACGGTGGTGGTTCCGCTGGTCCCGCTTGCACGGTATCTGGCTGCCTGGCTAGCGCTACCCAACCCATCTCATTGGCTTCTGCGGACCATCAGCCTCGGCTATGCAAATCAGTTCACCCAGCATCCCCCCAAGTTCAGTGGCATCCGCTTCACGACAGTGAAGGCGGCTGATGCTCCTGTCTTGCATGCAGAGATCGCAGTCCTTCTGGCGAAGGATGCAATAAAGCCGGTCCCTTCAGCCGATATGAATACAGGGTTTTATAGGTCTTACTTCATTGTACCCGAGAAAGGCGGTGGATTACGACCAATCTTGGATCTGTGTGTCTTGAACCAGGCCCTTCGCCGGTTACCGTTCAAAATGTTGACGTAGAAACACATCTTCGGGTGCATCTGTCCTTGAGATTGGTTTGCAGCAATCGACCTGAAGGATGCATACTTTCATGTGTCGATCCTTCCATGACGCAGACCATTTCTGCTGTTCGCGCTCGAAGGACGAGCATATCAGTATGAGGTCCTGCCCTCCGGGCTGTCCCTGTCGCCCCGTGTCTTCACGTAACTTGCGAAGGCAGCTCTTGTTCCCCTGAGAGAACAGGGCATTCACATTCCCAACTACCTCAATGACTGGCTCATACTAGCTCAGTCTCAGCATCAGTTGTGTGCACACTTTCGCACCTCAGCCGGTTGGGCCTTCAGGTCAACTGGGAAAAGAGCAAACTCTCCCTGACGCAGAGGATCTCTTTTCTCGGTATGGAGTTGGATTCGGTCGAACAGACAGCACGCCTCACAGAGGAACGTGCGCAGTCAGTGCTGAACTACTTGAATTTGTTCAAGGGCAGGACAGCGGTCCCACTGAAACTATTTCAGAGGCTCGCTGGGGCTGCTTTATATGAGACCGCTCCTCCGGGCAGGAGTGCCCCTAGAACAGGTCTCCAGGCATGCTGTTTACACGGATGCCTCTACCACCGGCTGGGGGGGCCACATACAATGGGTACGCAGTGTCGGGGGTATGGTCGGGCCACCAACTGCACTGGCATATAAATTGCCCAGAGTTGTTAGCAGTGCGCCTTGCCTTGAACCATCTCAAAGGGTGCTTCGTGGCAAGCACGTGCTGGTCTGAATGGACAACACGGCGACCGTTGCTTACATCAACCGACAAGGTGGTCTGCGCTCCCGTCGCATGTCACAACTCACCCACCACCTCCTCATTTGGAGTCAGAAGGTTCTGAGGTCACTTCGTGCCATTCACATGCTGGGTCTGCTCAACCGTACGGCCGACGAGGGGTCACAAGCCACGCTCCTGGGAGAATGGAGACTCCATGCACAGACAGTCCAGCTGTTTTGGAGACGTTTCGGAGCGGCTCAGGTAGACCTGTTTGCCTCTCCAGAAACCTCTCACTGCCAGATGTTCTACTCCCTGACTGAGGGAACAGTGGCACACAGCTGGCCGCAGGGCCTGCGCAAGTATGCGTTTCCCCCAGTGAGCCTTCTCGCACAGACACTGTACAAGGTCAGGGAGGACGAGGAGCAGGTCCAGATTGTGGCACCATATTGGCCCACTCGGACCTGGTTCCCCGAACTAATGCTCCTCGTGACAGCCCCTCCCTGGCAGATTCCCCTGAGGAAGGATCTACTGACTCAGAGACGGGGCACCCTGTGGCACCCGTGTTCAGACCTCTGGAAACTTCATGTCTGGTCCCTGGACGGGATGCGGAGGTTCTTGGTGACCTACCCCAAGAGGTAGTTGACACCATCACTTCGGCGAGAGCACCGTCTACGAGACACGTTTACGCCTTGAAGTGGAACCTGTTAGTTGAGTGGTGTTCTTCTCATCGGGAAGACACCCGGAGATAACCAATCGGGGTTGTGCTTTCCTTTTTGCAGCAAGGGTTGGAGCGAAGGCTGTTTCTCTCCACCTTTAAAGTCTATGTTGCTGCGATTGCTGCTAACCTTGACCCCGTGGAAGGGAAGTCGGTAGGGAAGCATGATCTGGTCATCAGGTTCCTTAGGGGGGCGAGAAGGTTAAATCCTCCCATGCCCTCCTCTATACCTCTTGGGACCTGTATCTAGTGCTCAAAGCACTACAGCAGGGCCCATATGAGCCTTTGCAGTCAGTCGAGCTAAAGTTTCTTTCAATGAAAACTCTGCTCCTGCTTGCATTGGCCTCCATCAAGAGGGTAGGGGACCAGCACGCATTTTCGGTCGATGACTCGTGCCTAGAGTTTGGGCCGGCTGACTCCCAGGTAATCCTGAGGCCCCAGCCTGGCTATGTGCCCAAGGTTCCCACTAACCCTTCAGGGATCAGGTGGTGAGCCTGCAAGCGCTGCCCCCAGAGGAGGCAAACCCAGCCCTAGCTTTGCTCTGTCCCGTCCGAGCCTTGAGATGCTACGTAGACCGGACACAAAGCTTTAGGACCTCAGACCAGCTCTTTGTCTGATACGGAGGCCGGCAGAAGGGGAATGCCGTCTCTAAGCAGAGGATGGCCAACTGGATTGTGGATGCCATCACCCTGGCTTATCAGGCACAGGCTGTGCCCTGTCCACTCAGGTTGCGAGCTTACTTTACTAGGAGTGTTGCATCCTCCTGGGCGCTGGCTCGTGGTGCCTCGCTGACAGATATTTGTAGAGCTGCGGGCTGGGCGACACCCAACATGTTCGCTAGATTCTATAGCCTTCGTGTGGAGCCGGTATCCTCCTGTGTTCTCACCTCTAACGGGTAGAGGCGCTGAGAGGCCCCAGTTTAGTGTCGACTTGCTAAAACTGCTCCAGAGTGTCTGTACTGTAGGCCCTGTCGAGCCTCTCCATCCCCTCGGCAGCCAGACGTGGCGGAACGTCCGGCGCCAGGCCCTCACTCGCTGAATCCGTGAGAACCAGTAGAGGGCTGGGTTCCATATGTAGAGGCCTAAGTGGTTCCCATATATGTAAAGTCCACGGTATAGACTCAGAGCCCATGTTTCCCCGACAGACTTCTGCCATTTCCATGATATACAATCACCTCTAATCTTCCATATGCACTTAAACGGATCATCCAAAATATCTTAAATTGTGTTCCAAAAACGAACAAAGCTTTTACAGGTTTGGAACGACATGGGGGTAAGTGATTAATGACAAAATTTTCATTTTGGGTTGGCGTACCCCTTTAATAACACATTGGTAAAATCAAAAGTTACAACTGTGTTATTCAATGAGCTAACATGAACTGAGTTGCAGCCTATTTTTTTTTTTTACAAAGATTACTAACTTCTGTATCAAATATAGCTATTGCTCATTCAGAATGTCAACTAACATTCTGGGGCAGTCATGGCCTGATGGATAGAGAGTCGGACTTACATCCCAAAGGTTGTGGGTTTGAGTCTCAGGTCTGGCAGGGATTGTAGGTGGAGGGAGTGAATATCCAGCACCCTCTCCACCCTCAATAGAGAGCCTTGAGCAAGGCACCAAACCCCCAACTGCTCCCTGAGTGCTACTGCTCTGTGTGTGTGTGTTCACTACTCACTGATGTGTGTGTGGACTTGGATGGGTTAAATGAAGAGCACAAATTCCAAGTATGGGATGTCATGTTCTTTCCTTTTTTTCCCTTTCCTAATGAGATCTTATTATAAAGCAATACCTGTTGGTCTTTATAATTTTTTGCACTTTAATCGATGTAAAATGTTTAACTTTATAAATGTTTTGTGTATTGCTTTGTTGTATTTAAATGTTCAGTAATTTTATTATAAGAAAAAAGTTATTAAACCTGTTATACTGTATTATGACCACTTTTTTGCAACTAAATTTCAACATCGTGATAATACTGTATACCGTGATAAGAGCAATAGCAATTAATCGCAACATGAAAATCTGATACTGGCCTATCCCTAGTTACAAAAGTATGTTTTTTTATTTGTTATTATCATATTAGTATTATATTAAGTGAACAATGAAGTGTTGCTATGTTGAGAGAAATTACTCCTTTACTGAGATCCTAACCCTAACCCTAAGCATAACTTCATTGAACTACAAATATGTTTCCTGTTCCATTGACAGAATAACAAAGGCTTATGGGTAATGTAGTTTACAACTTTTTATTAATTAAATTAAATAAATACTATCTTTAATGGAAAACTGGCTATGTAAATATGTTCATTGTGCAAACCTCTATGACATATTTAAAATGCAGGCTGAAATTTGGTATTTTACAGTGAACAATATTTAAAATGACTTTATGCCACATTTCCATATATTTCTGAAAACTGTGCCCAACATTATTTAATCAACATAGCATAAGTAGTAATTCTGGCAATTTTCTCTTTGATACGCTAATCAGACTTTGATTTACAGCCATTTGAAATGTGAATTTTTTGGCTATTCCAGGGGCACTACTGGGGGTAGAAGGGAAGTAACACCTACATATACGTATTCTCTTCTTCATGGACAACAAACTGAGTTGAGTCACATTTATATCTGACAGTTTTCACATTCCACCCTTTTCTATTCTTTCATCATGCCCCATTAGCTTTTCACAGAACATTGTGAAGTCATCTGATGAAATATAGAAAAATGCGAAAGAAATGCAATATTATTAATAATAATAACAATAATAATAATAATATATTGTTTCTTTTATTTTTGAGATAAACACCAATAAATATAATGGATGACCTTGTAACAACTTGCCATTATCCATTCTCCACTGTTAAGCAGTAATTAGGACCACAATTTATTCACATTGTGATACTTCACTATTACTCTTACACAAGGACAAATTCTAATCATAATATAAAAAAATTAGATAGCGAAAATCAGTGTAAAAATTTTCTCACCGCCTTATATTGCTCCTCGTGTGCTGGACATCAGTAATGTGCATGCTCTTGGTTTTAATGCAAGATCCATGTTGATCATTCCTTGTACATTCTCAGTTATGCCTTAAGTGTTTGTATAAAGCCCATGGCAGCATGTTGAAATGCAAAAGTATTTCCTTTATTTGACCAAAATTGGCATATTTGTCACTAAATATATATAATAATAACTTTTTGGTTTTATTGTCTCAGATGTCATTAATCTGGTCAAAAATGTTAATGTCTTATAATAATATGTTAATAATTAACATGAAATTTTATGTATTTTTCAAGCATAAAATAAACTAATATGAGCCTATCTGTAAAATTATGTATTTACCAAGCATTTTCAATACACAATATTCACCATATTATTCATTTTATTGGAGGATACAGTATAAAGTTGATAAAGCAGCATCAAGACAAATGAGATTCAATAAAAATTAAAACGGATTATCAAAAATACAAATTAACATCATATATTAGTCAGTTTACTGCAGCTGAAGCCACACAAATGTCCTTAGTGCCACACAATCCCATCCAGTCAACTATGGTACAGATCATATGATACAGATAATACATTTGACACTGTTCTGGAAATAATGATTCCTTATCATCGCATCTAAACTGGTTCCTTGCTCTTCCCGGTCCATTTCCCTATCATGATCTTCTTTTCCCACATCTGTAAACAGTTTATGATTGATATCCAGCACCCTACTGTACAACCGATGAACGGAAGACATGTGATCACTGATGCAGTGTAGCCTTTTCTCAGCCAGAGGATAAAGTCCTAACATCCCATTTTCAGACATTTCCCAGTCTTGGTCAAAGTAAAACAAAAAACACAAACAATTCAAATGAAGCTGTTTAATGGACAGTCTGCTTTTTCTTTGAAGACAATTTACAGCATCCTCTTCTTTCACTTCTTTTCAAGAGCATCACTTGGTCAAAACCCCTCATTTGCCTGATGATATCATCTGTACAAACTACAAAGTAAAATTGGTACAATACTGCAATACAAATTTCATTATGCAAGAATTAAGAAAAAGTTGCAGAGGCACAGAACTTGCTCATGAGAGACCCATTACCATGTGTTGTTCTCAGAGACTTGAGTTTTTTTTTTACCTCTATAGTATCTATTGCTCTAGTATATATTGCTGCACTAAATGTGTCTTTTTCTTCTAAAATCTTTCTCGAAAGTCCATGCCTTCCCTTGCTTCCATCTTAAAACACAAATGTGTTTTAGTCTGTGCAGTGTAAGGCCTTGCTTCAAGCCAATCAGCTATTAAACATCTACTTATTACACACAATTCAAAGAACATTTCCTGCATTTACCCCACCATTTACAAAACAATTAAATAATGTAAATGGCTTTTTATATCAACTAAACCACTTTTATAACACTAGTCTGCTTTTATCTAAAAAAAAAAAAAAAGCAGAAGGTGCAGTTTTTAAAAACTTAAGATCAAAACTGTTTTAGTCACACTCATTTTCACAGGTAAACTGATGGCAAATATCACAACATGTGCTGAATGAGATTCTTGAACGTGATTTCATAGCCAAAAACATCTCATGTCCTTCGCGTCTGTGTATTGATGCTAAAAGTTTCCAATTGAAAGCAATGTAGGTCCTAGTTTATCGATATAGTGATGTCAAGAGGTACCTTTGCATCTTCACAGTGAGTACGTTTTACATGGACAATAATATTCAGATTTTAACACGATTAAGACAATACTCTGATTAAGAATCGACCATGTAAACCCGAGATTTTTGATTACCTTAATCCGGCTAAAGTCGTACTCGAGGTAAACACAAATCGAATGTTGAGAATTCCTATTTTAGTCGCATTATTGAAGTGCAGTATAGACATGTACACACCTTGATCGGATTATTACCATTGTGAAGGACTTTTCACCGCATTTTGAGACAGGATACATACACAGCAGTGGTCAACCTTTTGATGGCAAATAAAAGAGCTTCAATACCGCCGCCGTCTGTATGCACGTACAAATAATTAACTGCACTTGAAGCTTTCATTAAATTAAAAATGAAACACCCAAAACTGTATATGGCATCATCACAAAGACAAACTATATGTTTATACATGAAATTCTGAAGGGGACGTCAGATGGCGTCACGTGGGGATGTAATGACGTGTGCCATTAATCGATCTATGTACTATGACATGTAAAATGGGAACATGAAAGGAATATTCTAAAAGCAACTCATGTAAACACTTTATTCATAATATTGTCTTATTTAGAATAAGGTCAATTATTAGATTACTGATCTCCATGTAAACATAGTCAGTGGTAAAGGTGCTTGACCGTTCAGCAGTTTTTGACGTCTTGAAAGTGAGAATGTGTTGGTGAGCAAAAAAACAATAGATAAAAAAATGGATAATAGAAAATGAAAAGGCCACACTGAAAATGCCAGTACAAAAAAAAAACAAAACCAAAAAAAACTAAACAAAGTGGGCTGGTCTATGGCATGAAACTCCAGGGCTGAAAATGAGTCCCACTCCACCCTAGTCCTGAGGTATCGAATGTCAAATTAGACAGATATGAAAAATTTCCCTTGAGCACACACATTTTTCTTACATTTTTATAAGCTATTTCTCAGCAGCAGAATGTCCAAATGAAACTTTTTTTTTAGAATCATATATTTTATAGCTCAAAGAAACACTAGGCAAAAACTGAGTGTTGTTATTAATCTCCTCAATTGCAAAAAAAAAAAAAAATCAGCATCTGAGCAACTTTAAACTCACACAAGCTCAAACTGTGAAAATAAAGCAAATATTTATGTAAAGTATAGTTCAGTATTCATAATGCTTGTTCTCAAAGAGATATCACAGACCTGACAGATGTTGTTGGCTCTGGTTTGGAAGTGAAAAGATGCATCTTTAGCAGAGTACTTCTGTGGATTATGAAAATCACTCCAATGTTGATGTCTCTTTCAGTGGAAAGTACAGGAAGAGCAGGCTGACCAAACAGTCTGCAGACTTGTTCCGAGGCTGGCACACAGATGTCATGTACATCCAGCATTAGCAGCAGTGACACAGTTCTGTTTACCATGCCAATAAGTGTGCAGAGCAAGAACCTCTGAGGCAAAACAGGAAAAGTTCTGCCTTTTTATTGTATCTTTCAGTGCCTTTAGGGACGTTATTATGATGCAAGTGATTTTGCATGAAATTCTGTATATAGGGGCACTGTTAATTTTGTACAGTGGTGTGAAAAAGTGTAGGCCCCCTTCCTGATTTCTTTTTTTTTTGCATGTTTGTCACACTTTAATGTTTCAGATCATCAAACAAATTTAAATATTAGTAAAAGATAACACAAGTGAACACAACATGCTTTTTTAAATGAAGGTTTTTCATTATCCAAAACAAAATCCAAAACTACATGGCCCTGTGTGAAAAAGTGTTTGCCCCCTAAACCTAATAACTGGTTGGGCCAACTTAGAAGCAACAACTGCAATCAAGCGTTTCCGATAACTTGCAATGAGTCTGTTACAGTGCTGTGGAGGAATTTGGGTCCACTCATCTATGCAGAATTGTTGTAATTCAGCCACATTCTTCACACAGGGCCATGTAGCTTTGGATTTTGTTTTCCCTTAATAATAAAAACCTTCATTTAAAAACTGCATGTTGTGTTTACTTGTGTTATCTTTGACTAATATTTAAATTTGTTTGATGATCTGAAACATTAAAGGGTGACAAACATGCAAAAAAAATAAGAAATCAGGAAGGGGGCCAACACTTTTTCACACCACTGTATATCATGATGTACCAGGCCCGGATTGGCTAATTCCCGGTGGGCCGGTCTGTTTCTTGGCCGCGAGAGCCGGTGTGTTGTCATGCTACTGGGTTGAAATATGCTGCCTGCACTCACAGCAGCCCTACTCTTTTTATTTATTATTTTCTCGCAGCCCATATTATTATTTTCACCAGAGCATAAAAATAACAAACTCTCAATTGATAATTAATCATTCTCTTTGCGAAAATCATTGTTATTAGTGAACGTAGGCATTTGAGGATGGCTTTAAGACCAAGCTGAATCCTCTGCTGGCTGCACCCAGGTTCACTGTCCGCGTTTTGATTTTACAAAATCAGTTTGGGCGAATGCAACTTATTGATCATGAGCCCAACATTTAGCAAGGCAGGAAAACATTCAGTCTACCTGAACGAAGACATATTTAATTGTAAGATAATGCTGTTAAATAGAGAGAGAAAAATACATGGAGAAAAAAAAAACCTAATGTAGGCTATTCTTAAACTTGGACCTCATTATATTGAAGTAAAATTGAAGCACCAGAAGCAACCTACACTCTTAAGTGTTCTTTCATTGAAAAGTATGCATTTTTATTCATTCACAGGCTATATGGTTGAAATAATATTTTAGTTCAAAACTTTAAGTGTCATTGTTTAAAAAAATGCTTTATTGACTGATGTTTCGTAGACCTTCAGTTGTTATGCTTTAAAATTCCATGCCATTTGTAATTTCACAGTATTTTCACCTCCTAAATTACTACCCTTGTAAAGTCACAATTCTATAATGGTAAAATTTAATATAATTGTAATAATTGTATGACATTAAAAAATTTTTTTAGAATAATTGTACATAAATGGGTTAAGCAAAACAAATGTGATTATTTCAGAGAACTTTTTAACTGCAGGCAGATATAGGCCTACATTATTGTACAGTACAAATATTTGGATCGCCCCTTATTCTGTCACTTATTTTCTACAAGAATAAACACTATTTTCTTAAAGAATAAAAGATAAAGAATCACAATTAGACCTTATTTTTCATTTATGAAGTTAATTGGCAGCCCTAATGATGATGTAATTATCTTTTGACTCCCCTGACAGTGGCACCTTGCTCAAAAAAACAAAAACCTCAGTTGTAGGAGATAAGCGAGCGAATAATAGATGAAATCTTTTTTTTTTAAAAGTGGGCCGGTCTAAGGCATGAAACTCCAGGGCTGAAAATGAGTCCCACTCCAGCCCTGTGATGTACTATAAGATTTTGGTCATATCACCTCTCCTATTCCCATTCACTTGGTGTTCTATGGCACACAGAACCAAGCAGAATGCATGGTAAATGAACAGGATCATTACAGAAATAAAATTCAAGGTGACTCGACTAATGCATTTTTGAGTAATAGAAACAAGTGCATTTATTTCAGTTCATTATGTTTACATAATTGCATAGTTATTATGTGCATTTATAGTGATGCTGTGCATTTATCGGAAGCTGACACTCTGATTTACTATTTGATTCATTATTTGGGCATGGGTGTTTGGTGCACTGTGAGAATACCACAGTATGTACCGTGGGTGGTTAGGAATATTTTTGCTGAGCAATACAGTGTCGCTGATGAGCTGATCAGAACCAGCTGTTGCTCATCAGCTCCTCTATTTAGAGTGGCTATATTTCTTCTGTCTTTGTCAGCTCATTGTGGTTCTTTTGTGCATTGTTTTTTGTGCAATTTTTCCTCAGCTGTACTGTTCCTGCAGGTCAAATGGGTGCCCTAAGAAGGATTGTATTATTGTGGCCCCCTCCCTCAAATATTATGGAAGTAAAAAAAAAATAGAACTCTAATAAAATATAAAAGTAAATAAATAAATAAATTGTATTATTTACAAATTACAAATCTAGACAGTTACCTATGGCTATGATTTTATTAATACAGTTGTCTGATTGATTTTATAGTCTGAAGCATTCAGAAATCATGCAAAAGAAAATTAAGCAGTTTTACTATCATAAAACCATGGTTAATTTTTGCAAGGGTTGTTATGTCCACATGTTTTTTGTTGAAGAAATTATAGAGGCTGTGTCATCTTATATATAGCAAAAAGGTGGCCAAAAATGAAAGATTAAGTGGATAGTTTAATTAAATGTGTGGTCAATATCCTATTAAACAAGGATTTGATTGTCCTGTAAGTATAGCAGCAGCAATTGCATGGACTTTGGCTCCATTTGCAGGCATTTGTAATAACATGTAATGTACATAAATTGTTTATTTTGTATTAGCCTATATTATGCATTTTAACAGTATTATTCGATGAAACCATATAATTATTAATTAACCAATCATTAATGCCTCATTGTTTTTATATAATGCATGTTAAGCCATTTGAAAGGCTATTGTTGGCTTAGGTCTGTTTTTATAACCACAAAAAATTATCATCTTAATATTTCTTTGTAAATTATTATTTGAAGTAACAAAACCATGGTTAATTTGCGGTTACCATGACTACAAGAACCATGATTTTTGATATAATTATATATATATAATTTCCGTAAGCGAACATGGAAACTCAGAGAGAATATTAGATTCGTTGGTGGTGGTGAAATTCGAACGACTTTGAAAACGTCAACAGCCAAAAAAGTTTCACAGGCTTATGAATGTGCCTGAAAGTGATGCATGATGCATGTCTTTTCACTGGCATAGTTGTCCATCAATTATGATAATTTGCATTCAGCCTCAAACATGAGGTGCGAGCGGCCGCGAGCACGGATGCGGGAATTTTTTTTTGAGCAACTGGGATGGTGCCCCCCCGGGAGTTGGTGCCCTACGCAAACTGTGTACTCCGCGTATAGGGAACGGCGGTACTGTGTTCCTGTGTTCTGTTTCCTGCTCCTGTTTGGATTACCTTGCCGTTTCTATTCTGGACTAATGTCACTGGACTTTCTGGATTATGTCCGGAACAGCCCATTGCAGTCCCTGCATTGCCAAAGATTTTCCAGCTAGCTGCACCCACAACATCTGACTTGCATCTGGTTTGTTGCCTTATTTAATTGAATTTGTCACTGAATTTAAAGATGAAAACTACTCACAAAGTTTTAAGTGTAAAGGCCTCCTCACACCAAGACGAATTTGATTTGGTTCAACATGAAATGTTGTGTTGATCAATGTGACTTGGCACTAAAACTTAAAACTCCTTACTTCAAACTCTTTTCCCTTTCTCTTTCACAGCTTCCTCTTTTTTCTCAGCACACATTAAAAGTACAACTGCCAAACTGTGATTGGTTGTGGTCAGCGCATGCTGATGACATTTTATTCTTCAATGTTAACTACAAGTCACTAGGTCAGTGGTTCTCAACCTTTTTTTCCACTAGGCCACACTATGGTCCAAGTGCAAGTCTCACGGGCTGCACACATATCATTTACATATTACATCACCAATACAAACCAACCAAATGTATAATATTATAGCCTAAATATTATTATATCTAATTGATTACATACATTGAAATAGATAAATAAATAATTCTACTCACCATTAATAAGCACCTGATGCTGTGAGGTGCTGACCGGAAAGGAGTAACAGCACAATGAAGTTGTGATTGTAATTTGTAGTCTGTAAGATGCGCGACATTGCAGAAAATGTGCATTCACAAATGTAGCCTATGTTGATCCAAATATGGAAAGCACTTTCAAATGTAATAATCTGAGGTTCTCTCCAGAGATTTTTAGCCACATTTCTGCAATTAAGGGTGATTGCTGCATAGTATGGGTGTTTCCTTTTGCCTGAACATCTTCAAGTGAGTGGCGGGGCAAACCGAAAGTCCAGCACTCTCCTACCTTCAATGCTGATACTGCAACTATTCTTGTTTGAATGTGTTCCTTCGCTGGCATTTTCCACATTTAGTTTTTCTCCCTTAATAACAAATTTGTCCATTCTGATGCTTAAATTTACCGAACTATTGCTGCTGAATTGAATTCTGCCAAAGTGCGCGCTTGTAAGTGTTCGTTAAATGTGTAACGTTAATTACGTGAGTACAGGTCTGCTCATGTCTGAAAAGAATATATGAAAAACAAAATTATTTTACATAAAAACATTATAGATTATATTTGTTTAGTACATTTTTAACTTAATGTAAAAACTAAAATGAATTGTGTGGATGCGCATGCAGCCCCGCGGGTTGAGAATCACTGCACTAGGTGTTATCATCATATAGTCTACATGCATGCCATACCCAAGTTTATTAGATCCATGTTGCAGTGTGATTTGCAATGATTTTATAGGATTGCTAAAATTGTGCAGTCTGTAGAAGGCTTTAGACCCAGAACTGCTGATCAGTCTGCACCATACCACTTCAAGCTGGTGGCAGTCAGGTGGTATAGCAGTCACGTCATGTGGTCCAAGTCATATTTCTCAGAACATTCCCAGCTTACAAGTTGTAATTATGAGTTATGCATGCAAGTAAAGACTTAACGTTGATCGTATTGCCATAGAAACACATAATTCAACTCCAAGTAGAACTTGACATGTTGTCATCTCAAAATTACGGTAATAACAACATGGCATGAACAAAGATTTTGTTTCACCTCAAGCGATTAAAAAATGTGATAAAAATACTTGCAAGTCTGACTCAAACATTTAATGTCATGATTGTTACCATTTATTTGCATCAGTTTTTATCCAGCTGGTCACTTTTATGCATTTAGCCAGCCAAGCGAGAGCAGGGTTCCTACAAGTATGGAAAAGTATGGAATTTGGTTTGAGTATTTTTCAGGTGTGGAAAAGTATAGAAAAAAAAGAAAACATATGAAAACAACACTGTTTTAATGACTTTAGAATAATTTGATTGCATTTAATAAAACATAACATGCACATAAAAGGTTTAAACCTGTGTACATACATTTTCTTTTTTTTTTTCTTTTTTAAGATTTAATTTATGCATTTTTGCCTTTATTATGATAGGACAGTACTCAGATAGGAAGAGTGGGAGAAAGGGGGAGGGGATTGAACTCTGCGTGGATCCCCAAAGAGCAACAGTGCTAAACTGTATGTCGGCAACAAATTTCCATTTCTTGTTAAGTAAATGCCCCCCATTTAGTTTTGATTAGGACAAACAATGCAGGTCAAGATTATGGCTTTCATGGAGATGGACATTGAGAGTGCTGACCCAGAAGAGTCAGAAAGACTTAACAGTAGCACTGCCATTCATTACTCATGATAACATGGGAACCTATCATTTCCAAGGACAGAAATGTATTATTTCTGTGAGTTTAAGCAGCAATGTTGAACCCTTTCCCATTTTTATGAAAGCCATTCACAGTATGCAAAAGCACAAAGTCTGTGATTTTGCTTAAGGGTATTCTGTTTATTGTTTACAAACAGAAGACTTTCAGATATTATATGTTGTTTTCTTCAAGTTCAGTTCTCAGAAAGCAAAGGCTTTTTTCCCACTGCATGAGTATTGCTAAGCTTAAAGAACTGTAGATGACTATTTCATCATCATTTGTTTCTTTGTGTTTTTTTCTGGTTTTAACAAAATTATGTAACATTTTGGAGCAAATATGCAAAATAGTAAACCAAAACTTGATGCTAATATAGCAAATATCTGCACAGCTACAGTAAATTTTCCAGGAGAACTGACATAAGCTGGAATAAATATGAGCCAGACAGCACAGAATATGAGCATACTGAATGTGATGAACTTGGCTTCATTGAAGTTATCAGGGAGCTTCCGAGCAAGAAAAGCTAAAACAAAACACATCATTGATAGCAGGCCAGTATAACCCAGAACAGCCCAGAAACCAAGAGCTGAACCTAAGTTACATTCAAGGATGATCTTTTCTCTATAATAGCTCAAATTCATATATGGAAAAGGGGGGGATATTGTTAACCAAAGCACACAGATAATCACTTGTATTAACGTTAAGGAAACAACACTGAGTCGTTGTTGTGCAGGCCCAAACCATTTCATGACATTACTTCCTGGAAGTGTAGCCTTGAAGGCCATTAACACAACTATTGTTTTCCCGAGAACACAGGAGATACAAAGGACAAAAGTGATACCAAATGCTGTGTGACGCAACATACAGGACCATTCAGTGGGCCGGCCAATAAAAGTAAGTGAACAGAGAAAACACAGTGAGAGCGAGAAAAGCAACAGGAAGCTCAGCTCTGAGTTGTTGGCTCTTACAATAGATGTTTCTTTATGAAGATAAAACAGAAAATATACCATTGCTGTTAATAACACTCCAATAAATGAAAAAATACAGAACACCATCCCCATGATTTCTGTATAAGACAGGAATTCAACCACTTTTAATACACATCTGTCTTTCCTTTCATTCGACCAGTACTCCAAATCACAAGGAAAGCAGTCACTAGAATCTGTGAAGAAATTATTCCAATATATAAAAAAGAAATATTAGCGAATGAAAGGTGCATTGTAAATTCACTTGAAAAAGAGGACAATATTACACTTAACATCATTTCATGAGAGTTATCACGCATGTACTATTTTACCTGTGCCATTACTGATTTCTCCCTCTGCACATGGAATACAGTCATAACAGCAGACAGGTCGACCTTTTTGCACAGCCTTCCTAGTGCCGGGGGGGCAGCTCTCACTGCACACGGACACAGGCAACTATATGAAATAAGTTGTCATATAAAACCTCACAATGATGATGATTTGAATTCGTAAAATGACTTATCTTAAATAATAACTTTTACCACTTTCACACATATTCAACTGACTGTTCTTCAGTCACTGTGCATTGTATGATTCAAGCAGTTATTTGATATTAATAATTAACTCTATAATATTAATGTACCTGTCCACTTTTCTCTGCCCATAGTATGTGTTCCTGATTGACTTGAAGATGTTCTGAAGGCAGTGAGCTGTCATAGAGGCCCACATGCTCAAATTGCAGACTTCCATCCTCAGCAGGCTGCCAGTTAACAAGGTCATATCGTGCTACTGGATCACCACTTTCATCAAAAAAGATTTCTTCACCTGTTTTAACAGTGAATCTCACATCCCTCATATACTTCAACACCTAAGAAGAAACATCAGGAACATTAGTCCTACATTAAGTAGTTTCAGTATAAAACTATGTGCTCCTCATTTACCATTTGTGGTATAAGCCATCCTATTTTGCTGCTGTTGCTGGAGGATCTGAAGTCTTTTAATATGTTATGTAGTGTATATGCGACGGCATAGACTGCAGTGTACACCTTATTTACTATCCGTAGCTCTGATATGTCAGTATATTCATTTTGCAGCTCTGCAAGTCTCTCTGAACCAGTACAGCCATCACTGCCAATGTTTCTGAACGAGCACTGAAAAACTATTTCCCAAAATTCTTTTAAAAGTAAATTTTTTGGTTCTTGATCAGGGTGCACATTCACTAGGAACTCTCGCAGACCCATAATATTGGCATTTGCTATAGCAAAACCCACAGCTCCAGAAAGGAAACTGTATTCCTTTGTTTCTGCAAGAGTTCGAGAAGTGATCCAGGATTCACTGCCAACCCACTGTATCCCTGTGATATTGTGTTGCAAAATTACTTTCAGGAGGGGGAGAAAATCTCCTAATGCAATAAAAGCAAGCACAACCCTGGCAGTGCCCTTTTTGATCACCTCCAGTGTCTTCAGAAACTGTTCTTGTGGATCATTGTTTAATATGGCCTCTGAGTATTCAATACAAACCCCCTCTTCTTTTGCAGCCTCCTCAAATACTGCAACTCCATTATTACCATAGTCATTGCGACTCCTGACTGTCCCAACCCAGGTCCAGCCAAAGTGCTTGACAAGCTGAGCCAGTGCTCTGCTTTGGTAATAATCACTGGGTATTGTTCTGAAGAAGGATGGATACCTTTTTCTGTCACTCAAGCATGCACATGTGGCAAAATGACTGATCTGTAATATAAAGAAGCAGTGTATAATGTGTTAACCACATAGTTCATCAAAAATACTTTTCAGTTCTTATACCAAGTTCTTGTACCACTATGTAAGTATGATAATCTACACAGTTCAATACATTGCTTTCTATATTTACAACAGTTTCTTTCAATGTTCAACATTTTATCTGAAGCCTATATGTTCTGTATAAGTTCCAAACGTTCATCATACTCTGATTACACTAACCAGCAGCAGATAAGTAAGTTCTTACAACAGGTAAGCTGAATGGACCAACTACAGAGGCCAAGCCAATGGTGGATGAGGATGCTGAATCTCCAACAATGGCATGAACAGCTGGTGGTCTAGGGCAGGATGTATCACTCAAAGTGTCTTCATAACCGTTCATTAAAGCCATGCCTGAGATGATTGTTTGAGTGAAAGAGCGACATGAGTCATATATCTTATAGCCCAAAGAAATACCAGGCAACAACTGTGTGCTGTTATTAATCTCCTCAAGGGCAAAAATCAGCGTCTGAGCAAATTTAAACTCGCGCAAGTTTAAGCTGTGGTGAATAAAAGCATCAACTGTATTACATTCTGCAAAGAATCATCAGAGTTATATTTAACAACCTTTTTTGCTGTTTTTTCATCAGTATCATCATACTGACCTGGCGCATGTTGTTGGATCTGGTTTGGAAGTATAATTATGCATTTTTAGTAGAGCATTTCTGTGGATTGAGAAAATCGCCCCAATGTTGATGTCTCTTTCTGCAGAAAGTGAAGGTAAAGCAGGCTGACCAAGCAGGCTGCAGACTTGTGCTGAAGCTGGCACTAGGATGCCATGTACAATGAGCAGCAGTACCTGCACTGACACAGTCCTCTTTGCCATGCCAGTATGTATGTGGGACAAGATCCTCTGAGGCAAAACAGTGCTGCCTTTTATTATGTCTGCCTTTTGTCATATCTTCAAATGTCCTTTGGGGCATATTAAATCCATAACGAACTTTATTATTTTTCTCCTTCTTTTTATTTAAATTTTTTTGTCTTTTACTCTAAAGTGTCTGGAGAAGAGAAAATGTAAATCGCAGAGACTACACATCTGGTAGCATTTTTCCAAATCTCAACCTCTACTCACACAAATCTTATTGACTAGTAACTATTGTAGTCAATACAATTACTTAACATTCTATAATATTATTCATAACATTATTTATTTATTTATACTGGTTAATATATATATATATATATATATATATATATATAAATATATGTGTGTGTGTGTGTGTGTGTGTGTGTGTGTAGCATCTGCTTAAAATAATGGATGATCATTGGGGTTTTATGTCTTAGAGACCCCTTTTAGCCTTTTGACATTTGTATATAAATTACAGACATGGCCCCACATTCTACATTTATATGGGTGCTAAATCGCCAACGGTTCCCCCTCCCCACTATCAATGAGATGCTAAACAGTTTCACCACTCTCGTCTCCCCATCAACTTCAAACACATTCCAAAGAGACGTAAATGACCCCCGGTAAGCCAGGCACCAACGACCTGGCTGACCAGCAAACTACACCATGCTCACATAACACACACATAAAGACTTTTTCTTTATTTAGACTATAATTAATCAGTTACAAATGTATCTGGTATATGCATGTGTTGTATGTTTCCCTATTATATTAGCCTAGTTACGACTCGTTATTTGTATAAGTTAAGCTCTAAACGCTCATTTTCAGGTGTATGAATGTATCTCTGGTTTAATATCTTCTAGATGTTTCTTTCTTGGTATCAAAATTATCTGATCTTTATTTCTCAAACAATGATGTACACTATGTGATTGTGAAATGCATCATACTATTTGTACTATATTTTGGGTAAAACTGCACCAATCCTCCAGACCGGCCATAAACATGCAAATGGACCATAAAGGGAGACAAAGAAAACTTCTCCCGCTCAGAAATTCACGTCTGGTATTTGCTATTCCACACAAAAGGTGGATGTGGATAGGAACTATCAAAAGTCAATAACTCAGACTAATCTTGGCTCAGAAACCTTTCTTCTTGAGACGGACACTATCCGATACTCCTCAAAACTCTCCTCTTGAGTTTGTTTTTCCGGCTCAAAATTCGGATTATGGGGAATGAAGTCCGGGGAAAAGAGGCAAGAGTCTGTAATGGAGTGCCCTCTAGCGAAGCTCACGGGAAATCCAGCTAGAGATCATGACAATGACGGTATAACATTTTCATGTTGCAATTCATTGCTAATGCCTTTATCACGGTATACAATATTATCACGATATTGAAAATTAGTTGCAAAAACGTGTTGTTATAAAGTATGTAAAGCATTTGCATTAACAATGAGCAATAGCTACATTGGCTACACTAGTTATTCATCTTTGTTAAAAAATACAACTGTTAGTTCATGTTTGCTCAAGTTCATTAAATAACACAGTTGCAACTTTTGATTTTAAAAACATGCTATTAAATACTGAAATTACCTAAGATTAATGAATGTTTAGAATTATTTTTCATTGACAATTTATGCTAACTAATGAATTAACTAATGCTATCTAATGGAGCCTTAATGTACAGTGTGACCGCACAATAAAGAATAAAAAATTATTCAAACAATATCTACGGCATTTTGTAATCCAGATTAAAATGTAAAATTTTTGAAAATAAATAGCCTATTAAGTCTTAATATTTAAATATTTGGCACTGTGATGAACACAGAATGGCTATTTAAAACATTTATATAATAATAAATAATTATTGTGCTGGGTTATTATTCAATAGTATATTTAAAACTAGGGCTGTAAAGTGATTACAACTTGGTGATTTGGTGATTAATTAATCACAAATTAATTGTACATCAAATCAAATAGACATTACAAAAAGTAGCTTTAGAAAGACAGGAGGGAGAGAAAATTATGACAATTTTCATTTTTGTGTAATCCCTTTTTTTTTTTTTTATTGAGATGCAAATATGAAATTATTATTATTATTATTATGTACATGTATTTATTTTTTTTGTTAAATGATACACTAAATAAGAAAACACTAAATAACCAATAAGTCTTGGTTACGTATGTAACCCTCGCATGCCTGTCAACCCTCCGGGATTCTCCCTTATTTTACCATTCTATCCCACTATCTATCCCATTTAAATATTTTCCCGTATTTTTAATCTTTCTATAAAAGAATCCCACTGGGCATATTTTATATGTTTGCTACATTCGCCTTCTGGTAAAACTCCCGTAATTTGTATGGCCCAAACCTCATTATATGAATAATCATGTCAACAAATTCTGAGGTTGCCCAGTAGCCAGATCTTGTATGACATTGAATATCCTTCTCACACAATAGACACATACAAATTTCAACCCATTTGTCCCCTCACCTTGGCAATCTACAACAGTGATGAGTACCACAGGAAGGAAAGGATCACTGGTAGAAATGGGACGGGAGGAGAATGCTCAAGTGGTGCTCCGGTGAAAAAAAAAACAAATATACAAATTGAGATATAGCTTATATTGTCGAATAGAATTTGCATGCTAAGCCACTCCCCATACATACAGGTATATAAGATGGTGACATGCTCAGAATTGTGCCGAGGAGCCGAAATGCATCCTGGCCATTCAGCGGTAGTTTAAGGTTGTGGCAAGAGGTTCTTAACGTCTCTATTCCCTCCTTTAGGAAAAGACCCATTCCCTTTCAGTTAGACACATTTAACCTTATGTCGGCAGCTTTACACTGGGGAAAAAGTAAACACATCCGGCCCAAAAAAGGGTAACATGAGGAGAGGAGGTGACATAGGGTAGTTCCTAAAAAGGGATAGAATGACTATAAATGTAGGGATGGACAGAAGGAAATATGTCAAGGGAAATACGTGGGTTTACCAAAATAGGGAAACTGTACCATATAAAAATTACAGATACAGGCTTGCCCAAAGGGATCTCATGTATGAGCATCTATCCCCAGTATAGGGGCTGACTGAACAGGCATGCATCACAAGTTCTAAGCCTGGCGTCAGGTTCCTCTGCAGAGTCTGACCGTCAAAAGGTTTTGGAGGAACTCAACCAGGGAACTCTCTGGAAGAGCAGAGAAGCTCTCATATTCTGATCAGAGGGGAATGGTGCTGCAAGCGAGACAAAAAGCCGGCCCTCCCGTCTATTACCTGTTTGTATAAGTGATATGCCGGTATCAAATATTCATGGTGCGATTAACCCTTTCAGTGGTGAGTTTAAAATATTCTAGCTGTCCCCCCAGAGTGAGTTTTTTTAAGGCGACTGTTATTTTAGAATGTTTTCCCTTACTGTTTCCATGGCAACGCGTCATGCTTGTCACGTGACACACCACAGCCACAATAACACTGTATGACAGATGGACCGCTTTTATTTTGTTTTTCCTTTTTTATTTAAAATATTCACAGACTTGCTTACCATGTCATGAACAATCTGATATTTCGATTCACAAATATGTGTAAATGAGTGTGTTTTGTCATTTAAAAACCTTTCTAAATGATCTTGATTGTGATCTGTAACGTGAGATGGGCGCCGCCATGTTTGTTCGCACTGCAGTACAGAGAGTCCTGTCAGTCGGATTTACAGCACGTGAATTCATCAATTTCTCCCGAAATACAAGTAATAAGTGGCCGGTGAACTGGGTGAAGAATAGAGTGAACTCTGATAATATGACAAGCGCAGTGCATGTCTCTCTCTGGCTCAGCGTCAGCTGTGCGAAACCACAGTTTGAATTTGGCAGTTATGTGACATCACCGAACGTTCTAAATCCCATATGTGGGACCGTACTCCCAGGGGCACGGACATAAAAATCCCATATCTGGGACTGTACCGCTCAAAGGGTTAATTGCTAATGATTTTATCATGGCATACGGTATTATCGCGATATTGAAATTTAGTTGCAAAAAAAGTGTTCTCATAATACAGTACAACAGGTTTAATAACTTTTTTCTTATGACAACAGTAACTGAACATTGTGGAAAATAATTATAAAGACCAATAGGTGTCATTTTGCAATAAGATCTCATTAGTTAACCTTAGTTAATGTATTAACATCAATGAGCAATAGCTACATTTGCTACAGAAGAAATTAATCTTTGTTAAAAAAAATACAACTCTTAGTTCAGGTTAGCCCATTAAATAACACAGTTGCAACTTTTGATTTTAACAATGTGTTATTGAATATTATAAATATACCTAAGATTAACGAATGTTTAGAAGAATTTTTCATTGGCAGTTTATGTTAACTAATGCATTAACTAATGTTAACTAATGAAGCCCCAATGTAAAGTGTGACTGAACAATAAAGAATCAAAACATTTTCAAACAATGTCTAGGGCATGTTGTACTCCAGATTAAAATGCAAAAAAAAAAGTTTGAAAATAATTTTGAAATTTTGAAAAAAATTCAAAAATTAGTTATATTTATTCTCACATTCTCCATTAAAAGGCTGATATGATATATGATTTGTTGGAATCGGATGAAAAATAACTGCGCTACACCCGTTTGAAGTCAACAAAGTCAGTTCTGAGAAAAATCAAGTTGAAGTTTTCTGAAGGTTCCAAAGCAAAATCACCTAGCAATTTGCATTGCTTCCTCCACTTCCTTTCTTAATATTACTATAGTCTATTAATAATCACAATACAGCCATTTTTTATTTTATCTTTGTTATTAAAAATTTGAACACTTGCAAAACAACAACAACCGTATAATAAAGAAACAAATAAGCATAGTGCATTACTTTTTTAAATTTTACATCTAAACAAAAGCATTCAAGTAAGAAAAACAAATAATCAAATGTTAAAATCACTTCAGTGTGTTCATTAAAAATATATTGATTATTAAAACTACAAAAACAGTTCAATCAAGAGCAGCAATCTTTTCTTTTATTGTTAGATTAATGAGACAGATGGCCTATATACTAACACTAGCTTCTCTATTATTTTTGTATTGTATTTGTCTTTTTATTTATTATGCGATTAACAAAAAGAAAAAATGCCTCTAACACCAGCTTGCTCTATTCCTTTTCTATTCTATCGGTTTTATTTTTGTTTATTATATAATTATGCATTAGGCTAACTGAGACTTGTTTTGTTGATTTTGATTGCTTCCATTGTCCTCATTTGTAAGTTGCTTTGGATAAAGCATCTGCTAAATGACTAAATGTAAATGTAAATATATAAAGACTATTGCATGGATCTAATATAATGTTACACGTCAGTTGTTTTCCCCAATAGTTCCCCAAACATTCACTTAACACTTAATAACAGATTATGTTAGCGTGAATGGTCCACTTCAATAATGTATATACAAACTGTGTGTATATTTATCGGGATTGTGCGCTGGCAGAAGTGAAACTTTTATGTGTAATAACTTTTATGTTGAATGTAATTTTTTTTTCTAAAGCTACTATTTATAATGTGTACATAATACTTTCTCATTTAACACATAAATATCATTAAATAATCTTTTGGAGGTATTTTCACAGACAAATGCAATTTGTGATTAATTAGATTAATTAATCAACACATCATGTAATTAATTAGATTAAAAATTTTAATAGACTGACAGCCCTAATATATATATTCTCTATGTAGGTTCTCTTTCCCCTTCTGGACTACAGAGAGCTCCTTTTGAGCCGCTTGAGTAAGTTTAGCTCAACATCCTGTCCTTTAAGACAGCACTCCTGACTGCTGACTTTCGTCTTCTTCCAGTAAATTCCCCGTTCAGTAAACCCTAGTTGAGTTCCTCCAGCACTCTGTGGCATTCTGACTCAGCAGAGGAGTCCGATGCCAGGTCTAGTACTTGTGTTATTTGTCATCTGTCACCCCTTGTATTGGTCCAGGCGCCCATACATGAGATTCCTCTTGCGTAAACCTGTACCTTTTTTCCACGGTGTGGTTTCCCTTTGTAAACCCGTGTCTTTCTCTGGATGGATTCATCTGTCAGTTCCTGTTGCGTCCCCCTGATCGGGGTCCCGGACAGCGAGTTTAGACTTTGCTACATTTAGTCTTATGATTTCACATTTCTTCATGGGTGGGACTCTGCACCCCAATGATTGCTGAAAGAAATATTCCTCTTGGGTAATCCTGTATGTTCTTTTCATGGTACGGTTTCCCTTGGTAAATCAGTGTCTTTCTCTTGACGGATTCCTCTGACAGTTCTTGACAGTCTCATTTATCTCAGTCTGTTATGTCCCCCTGCACTCCGAGCAGGGGGACATAACAGACTGAGATAAATGAGACTGTCCCTGCTTTGCTCGTGGGTCCCCTTCTTCAATGAAGGCAGCCCCGCCTCTCCCACTCTCAAGTTTCTCCCCTACCAGTTACCTCAGAGGAAGAAACAATGAACTATGAGCAAACAGGCTTAAGAAATTGTACGCCGGCACAGAGTCCCGCATGCTTAAAATCATTCTGTTTGCTTCCTTATTTCGTGCCCTCCAGTAAAAGAGTGTGTACGCATGGTCTAGACTGTCCATATGGTGCGCACATATTTACGCCTAGTTTATTTTTTTAAATCCCGATATGTGCGTGGAAAATTGCGTACGCACATTGCCATGCCCATTTTGTGCATACGCAACATTTATACATCAGGCCCCTGGGCTCTGATTCAAGAGCACCTTACAGTCATTAGGTCCGAACTCAAGACATGAAGTGCTGACTGACAGCACTTGCAAGTCGCAAACTCGCTTAATCGACGCCAGAGCTAGGAGGAAGGCCAATTTAAGCGATACGGGCCGTAAGTCGGCCGAACTAAGCAGCTCGAAAGGGTGGCCTCGCAGGGCCTTCAGGACTGTTGACAAGTTCCGTGATGGCACCGTCTGAGGAAAAGGAGTGTTCAGCCTCTGGGCACCCTTCAAGAACTTAACGATCAGATTGCTGCGATAGCTGCCACATATACTCTGAGCGTGGAAGGGGCATGCCCATTATCCATCGGCTCTCGCAAAAAGGTTAGCACATGGGATACGTCACATGAGGCCAGGTCCAAACTTCATGCAGAACACCAGTTAAGGAAGATTTACCATTTTTGGCTGTAAAGGTGCCTCGTAGACAGCACTCTAGCCTCTAAAATGGTACTTCTCACTCTTGCTAGAAGCAGGCCAAGCACCCATCAAGGCTCCATTCATGAAGGCTCCACAACTCCGGCTCCGGGATCAGGGCGATCGGGGAAAAGGCTTACAGGTGAGGATTGGGCCAGTCGTGGGCCAGAGCGTCTCGCTGTATTGAGAAATAAGTGGGGCAGTAAGAGTTGTCTTCTGAGGCGAAGAGGTTGACCTCTGCCTTCCAAAGATACCAGATTTTCAGAACCGTTTGAGGATGTAGCGTCCATTCCCCTGGAGCTACATTACCTCTGGACAGCATATCTGCACCCAGGTTCAGTCTGCCTGGCACATGAACCGCCCTTAGTGAGAGGAGTTTGTTCTGTGCCCAAAGAAGGAGGCGACGAGCCATCCTGTAAGGAAGGGGGGACCTAAGACCAGCTTGGTGATTGATGTAGACTACCACCGTCATGCTGTCCGACTGGACAAAAACGTGGTGCCCCCTCAAGTCCGGCAGGAAGGTTTTCAGGACTAAAAAAAACACAGCTCCAAGCTGTTAGATATGAATGAACAGTTCTGGTTGAAACTGCTTGGAGAATAGAGTCGAGTGACGCATCGAAGTGAGGTTTTAAGGGATGAGTTATGGGAATATGAGTTGCGAATAGTGAGGTACTTGGGTTGGCGATGGGTCCGTCTCCGGAGCCAGCGGTGTGAATTTCTGCGAGAATCTGAGACTTGATGGTATTAGGCACAGATGGTAGTTCCAGAGTGGCGGCATTCGGTGGGGTAAGTAGTGGGACTGCTGTGAATAAAGTGTACTGAGGTTTAGATTTGAGAGAAGGGTTAGAAGGAAGATAAGGAGGGGCCGTAACCTTTTGCGGGGGCAGCCTCACGCACGGATCAGCCCACGGTGCTTGAGGAAGCATGTAGGAAGAGGTAGAAGGAAATGAGGGAGGGGCCATAACCATTTGCAGAGGCAGCCTTATGCATGAATTAGCCCCTGGCCATTGATAGAGAAAAGGAGTAGCATAAGGGTAAGAGTAAGATGACTGGTCTTGAGCAGAGGCAGCCTCACTCTAGTGTCTGCCGCCGGAGGTAGAAGGAAGGGAGTGGGGAGGATAGGAGGTTGGAAATTAATCTGGAAGATGACATTATTTTGAATGAAGTAGAGAGCTGTGAGGGAGAGGAGCATGGGCCAGAATTGACCTGTCAGTAAGCCCTGCCTCCCTTAGTTACTGTTGCTCCCTCGGACAAACAAATGAAGCTGCTCACTGTCTTACAATGACAGCTGTCAGTGTCAAAACCTTTTGTTTTGACACAATTTTGGACACAGAAGGGCCACCATTCAAGTGGTAAGTAAATATTCCATGGAGGGATATATAAAATATTTTAAAATAAATATGGTGGGTAACCATATCGAAGCAAGGGTTTACAGATCACAATGCAAGCGGGATAAGTCTCATATTACTGTCTTCATCATGATCATGGATGACAACATGTAGGATGTCAACACTGTTCATGTATCGCAGGGTACGATTAAATCAATGTACATTTAACAAGTTTAATATGGAGAGGCACTAAAATGTACACCTTCGTTTATGTGTTTTTGACCTATACTGTAACTTACGTGAGAACAGTTCGCTATTTAGGTTTGCTGAAAAGCAAGCTGACATTAACGTTCTGCTTGAGCAGATGACAATTGTAACTTAATGAGAGTATGACAACCAGAACATGAACGTTTTTGTCTTCATTTGGGATTGGGGTTGAATGCTTAGGGATATTTTGCTCTGTTTTGTTTGGGTTTAGGGAATGTAATAAAATAAATTATATTGCCTTTTCTCTCAGGATACCTGGAATCAGTGTTACAGTGTAGCATAATCACCATCAAACCGCTCCCCGTGCAACTGATACTCGACTGCCATTGGCTCATCTGCGTTCGAGGGGAGGGACTTACCAATAGGTTAACTGTCAGCGAAGACAGTCTCACACTTAAATTGGCCTCTGGGCTAGTGTCTGGTATGGTAGCTGGAGGCCACTGAAAATAAAAAAGGGGTTATTAGTAAAAGGAGGAAAAGCCTGAGATGTGTTGGCCTGAGTTTCAAGCGGAGACAGCCTCATGCTTCCTTCAGCTGCTCTAGGTCAAGGGAAGGGAGTGGGGTTTGTGACATCCTGAAGAGCCTGTGTAGCCTGCACAGCTAGTGGAGGCAGCCTCACGCTAGCATCTGCTATGGGAGCTGGAGGCCACTGAAAAAAAAGGATTAGAAGTAACAGGAGGAAAAGCCTGAGATGTAAGGGCCTGTGTTGCAAGTGGAAGCAGCTTCGCACTTGTTTCAGCTGTAAGCCACGGGGGCTTGTGATATTTGGAGGAAAATGCTGGAGAGCCTGTGCAGCCTGCACAGCTAGCGGAGGCAGCCTCACACTAGCGTATGCTACGGGAGTTGGAGACCACTGAAAAGGAAGAGGGGTTAGAAGTAGCAGGAGGAAAGTCTGAGATGTGAGGGCCTGTGTTGCAAGCGGAGGCAGCCTCACGCTTGCTTCAGGTGTTTTAGCTGTAGGCCACAGGAAAGGGGAGTGGTTTGTAACATTCAGCGGGAAATGCTGCAATGCCTGAGTAACCTGCAGTGTTGCTAACTTAGCAATTTTGTTGCTAGATTTAACAACTTCTCAGACTACCCTAGCAATTTGTTTTTTTTAAGCACTAGCAACAAATTTAGCTATTTAAAAATATTTGACGACTTTTTGCAACTTTTAAAAATACAATGATGGAAATGACATGCTTTTCCTCTTAAGCACACAAAAAGAAGAAAGTATTGAAACAGCTAGCCAGCCAAGCAGCACATCAGCTGGTAGAGACTTGGAGAGAGGTGCCTAGCAGTATGCATATCACATGCAAATTAGGTTGCTAGTTGCACGTTCAATAATAATATCAATAGTTTATTTATGATACACCTTAGTTGTTAGTTTGTACCTATAATTGTTAATTATTTAGGTACACTGTTGAACTTATTTTCTCGAAAATCAATCTTTTTCATCTTATCTGTCTATCTGAGTACAATGTGTCATTTAAAAAACAAGTAAAATGCTAGTGAAAGTTAATACAGAAAAAGTAATTTAATTGTGTGTTCTACGCAGTTTTGCGTCATGGCTACAAAATGACATCAACATCCATTATGTCATCACATTGTTTAACAACTGTTAGCAACAAACTACCTGCTTTTAGCGACTTTACCTACAAATTTATTTGCAACAAGGCCTGCGCCGCTAGCGGAGGCAGCCTCACACTAGCGTCTGCTACGAGAGCTGGAAGCCTGGCTACATGCGGCCGGAAGAGCCACAGTGAAAAGTTGTGCCAAAGTGGGAAGCGAGTGAGGTTTTGCTGCAGTGAGAACTGGGGGCGCAGCTCAGGCTCGTTTCAGGCCTGCCACTGCAATCAATGCTCGAGGAAAGCTGGGTCTTGTGTGGAACGATGGTGGTGTCGAGTGAGGCGAGTGAGGCGGCTTTGCTCGATCTGGTGGATGTAGGTGTGAGGTTGGCTAATTTGTAGAGTAACGAATAGATCGTACAGATCCGCTTTGTTTACTCTCCCCGAGAATGGTTCATCGGAATTAATCAGCGTTTGCCTCAAGACTTAAATACTGTCCACTTTCCGATCGGAAGATATATTGGCATGGCCAAATGATACAAGGTTGTCGGGGAAGAAATTGTAAGTCTCGCAAAGTCTTGTAAGGAGGAGAGGTTAAACCTCAGCGTTGTGGAGAGCATATGGCTGGTCGAGGAGAACAGTGGCCGTGATGAAGCCTGGTGCTCAGCGGCGGTGACTGGCAGAAAAGGAGTGAACCTAGGGCCAGCAGATTGCGACAGAGGATCTGAAAAAATCCCCAGTACAGGTCTCGTCTTTGTACTGTAAAGGTTGAGTCTGTGATATAATGGCCAAAGGGGCAAAACCGAATGCTTGAAAACTGTCGTAGGACAGAGTTAGGTAGGCTGCATATATATACATATTGTGCTAGTTAGGATGGTTAGCTAAATGAGTTACACCTGTGCCAAATTGGTTGATTATCTGATCGTACTCCTCCCAAACCTTGTTAATAAAACATCATGTGTTTAGCGCTCAATAATGCACACTCAGTCCTGTTTTGGGCATAAATACTTCTCTCACGAAATTTATGAGCTATACTTGCTCAAGAAAGTTTTGAGTTTGAACATTCTGCTTTTGTTTAATACCCTGTGATAGTAAAAAATTTTTTTTTGCATTATTACAGTAAAACAAACTGTTAAACTACTTTTTTTTCCATTTTTTTCATGTTCAATATTATTTTAAATAAGACAAGGAAAAGCAAGACTTAAATATGTATGTGACGAGTGGGGGCGGGGCCTAGAGCAGTGGGAATGTAGCGAGGCCTCGAGTCTCACGGAGGAGCTCTGGAAGGATAAAAGGGAGGAGTGACGACCGTGTTGGACGAAAGAGGACCAGGCCTGGAGTTTATTTTGTGTTTTGTGTGCGGCAGTAGTCCGCGAGGGGCTGCCGCTTTACTTTCGTTTTGTGTTTGTTTTATTATTAAATTGTTTAAACGTCCGCCGGTTCCCGTCTCCTTCTTCCCGAACTACGAACGTTGTTACAATGTAATTAACTGCATTTCAAAATCAGTAAAACTGCAAATATTGTTTTTGTCAAATAAAGTCTTACGATGTAAATTGTAATATCTGGCCCTTCGCATTTTATGTGGTTTAAATGTGGCCCCCTTGGCCTTTGAACTTGAGTACCCCTGTGCTAGTGGATGCCATTGCCTTGACATACCTTACGCAAAACGAGCCATGCCCCTGGGTGTGAGAGCTCATTCCATTCGGAGCGTTGGCAGACATTTGTAGAGCTGTGGGCTGGGCGACACCTAACACCTTTGCAAGATTTTACAATCTCTGGGTTGAGCCGGTTTCGTCCCGTGTTTTGTGAACAAACAGGTAATAAGCCTGAGGTCTGGCAGTCTCTCTTGCAGCACCATTTCCCTCCGAAGGGGTTGCGAGTGCTTCTCTGCTCTTCCAGAGTGTTCCCCTGGGTGGACCCTGGTTGTGTTCCTCCAACACTCTGTGGAGGTCAGACTCGGTGGAGGAAGCCGATGCCAGTACTTGTTGCATGCATGTTTGGTCAGCCCCTGTACTGGGCTAGGTGCCCTCACAATCACCATCACCTGGAGTTCTAATCACCCACACCTGCTGCAGCTCGTCAAGCTCCCCTTTATCTGCTCACTCTCCACACTCCCTCTTTGTACGGTCTACAGTTCACATCACTGAACTATACCAGAGTCACTACCTGAACTTACCGGTGTTTGCTTGCTTTAGATGTTCCTGTGCTCCACCGCGCCACTCACCTCTTGTCTGCTCCTAATTTCAACTTGCTCTTCATATAAATCATATAATAAATACCTCTGTGTTGACCACTTACCCTTGTGTTCCTAGCCTGTGTCGTGACAGAAGACCACACCAATTACAACAATACCATGGACATCCTATTTTTTTAATGATGTGAATTCGTTTCTCACAGTTTTCCAAGATGGGCGTCCTTTTGAGGATTATGTTGAGGAATTTCTTGACCTTTCTAATAGGGTATCGTTGAATGAAAGTGCCTTGAAGACAATCTTCTGTGTCGGATTGGATTATGTTATCTATCGACAGATGCCAGCATCTGATACCATCTGTTCCTTGGAGCGCTATATTGAATATGCACTGTGGTTAAGTGGTTCGTGCTTTACTGTAGGTGAGGCTACCGACTACCCTGTGGATGAAACCATAAGCCCCAAATTGCCATCCACCGCAGCATTCCCAATCACGCCGGCCGCGCCGATGTCCTCTAACCAAAGGAGGAGTATGAGGAGAAAAAGACTGTTCTCCGCCATCATCCCAGCCCCAGAGCTCGCTCCAGTGTGGGCTCCAGCCCCAGAGCTCGCTCCATGGAGGGCTCCTGTTCCCAGGTTTAGCCCAGAGAGGGTTCCAGTCCCCGAGTTTAGACCAAGATTAACCCAGGGAGGGCTCCAGTCCCCGATTTTAGCCCAGAGTGCTCACGTCCCCGAGTCCAGCCCAAGGAGGGCTCCAGTCCCCACATCCAGCCCAAGGAGGGTTCCAGTTCCCACGTCCAGCCCAAGGAGGGTTCCAGTTCCCACGTCCAGCCCAAGGAGGGATCCAGTCCCCAAGTCAAGCCCAAGGAGGGCCACAGTTCCCGTGTTAGGCCTATGGAGGGCCTCTGAAGCCGACATTCTCCGCAAGGACTTTTTTGGGGGGTGTAGTAGGGGTCTGTCCGTGGGGGCCGGGCCGAGTGCAGAGGCCAGGCTCCCTGTCCCGCCATGGCTTCTTAGTCTGCCTGCTGTTCCATGGCGCCCTGAGTCACCTATCCCGCCATGGCCCCCTGAGCCGCCCCGCAGGCCTCCCGTGTCTCTGTCTTGGACCAGCCTCCAGGGCGCCCACCCCCCCTCCCCGGTGGATATGTTAGGGTATTGGACGTGCCTTTTGGGAGAAGGAGATAATGTCAGGGAGTCTCTGTCACAAGCTCTGGACTCCATGGACTCTGAACTTACTTGTGTTTGCTTACCTTAGATGTTCCTGTGCTTCAGTGCTCCACCGATCCCGCTCCTCCACGTTCGTCCTGCAAAGAAACAAAGATCCATTACCTTAAGATAAGCCATTCTCTCATCTGCTCCTAATTCCTTCTTGCTCCTCATTCAATAAATATCTCTGTGTTGACCACTTATCTTTGTGTCCCTAGCCAGTGTCGTGACAGTGTAATTAATTAGATTAAAAAATTTAATCACTTGACCAGTCAAGATAGTTTTGCTATCTTTTTGTCATTAAAGACTGTAGATGATGCACACAAATTTTTTTTTGGATGAACAACTTAGAAAGGAGTTAGAATTTTTCTCTCTATTCAAAAAAAGTATCAGTAACTAATTAAAAAATGTCAGACAACTGTTATAGAATGTTATGTAATTGCTTCTACTATACCGCAACTTAGATTAAATATTTTTTTTGCAGAGAGCTTGGGATTTGAAAAAAATGCTACCAGATTTGTGATTTACATTTTTCTCATGCCCAGATATTTTTATTTTTTTTTGGCTAAAAGAAGAAAAAGACAAAGAAGAAAACCAATGGAAACACATCGAGTTTCTAGCACACTCCTCTTTGGACCAACAACATCTCTGCTTACATAATGAAATATGAGTGCAAAGAGCAAAATGGAGTTTAAAGGATTCAATATGCCCCAACGGACATTTGAATATATGACAAAAGGCAGACATGATAAAAGGCAGCACTGTTTTGCCTCAGAGGATCTTGCCCAAATACATACTGACATGACAAAGAACACTGTGTCACTGCAGCTAATGCTGCTCATTGTGCATGGTGTCTTTATGCCAGCTTCAGCACAAGTCTGCAGCCTGCTTGGTCAGCCTGCCTTGCCTTCACTTTCTGCAGAAAGAGACATCAACATTGGGGCAATTTTCTCAATCCATAGAAATGCTCTGCTTAAAATGCATAATTATACTTCCAAACCAGATCCAACAACATGTGTCAGGTCAGTATGATGAGACTGATAAAAATAAATTGAAAAATGTGTTAAGTATAACTCTCTGATAATTCGTTACAAAATGTAATACAGCTGATGTGTTTCATTCACCACAGCTTAAACTTACGTGAGTTTAAATTTGCTCAGACATTGATTTTTGCCATTGAGGAGATTAACAACAGCACACAGTTGTTGCCTGGTATTTCTTTGGGTTATAAGATATATGACTCATGTCGCTCTATCGCTCAAACAATCCTCTCAGGCATGGCTTTAATGAACGGTTATGAAGACACTTTGAGTGATACATCCTGCCCTAGACCACCAGCTACTCATGCAATTGTTGGAGAGTCAACATCCTCACCCACCATTGGCTTGGCATCTGTAGTTGGTCCATTCAAGTTACCTGTTGTAAGAACTCACTTTGCTGCTGGTACCAAAAATATATGCTTGGAAATTGATGTTGATGAAAAAATAATGTTGAAAATTGAAGGAAACTGTTGAAAGAAAGCAATGTGTTGAACTAGAGCACTATGCTTATATAGTGAAATAAGAACTGGAAGGTATTTTCTGAAAAATTGTGGTCAACAGATTATACACTGTTTTTTTTTTATATTGCAGATCAGTCATTTTGCCACATGTGCATGCCTGAGTGACAGAAAAAGGTATCCATCCTTCTTCAGAACAATACCCAGTGATTATTACCAAAGCAGAGCACTGGCTCAGCTTGTCAAGCACTTTGGCTGGACCTGGGTTGGGACAGTCAGGAGTCGCAATGACTATGGTAATAATGGAATTGCAGCATTTGAGGAGGCTGCAAAAGAAGAAGGGGTCTGTATTGAATACTCAGAGGCCATATTAAGCAGTGATCCTCAAGAAAAGTTTCTAAAGATACTGGAAGTGATCAAAAAGGGCACCGCCAGGGTTGTGCTAGCTTTTATGGCATTAGGAGATTTTCTCCCCCTCCTGAAAGTAATTTCGCAACACAATATCACAGGGATACAGTGGGTTGGCAGTGAATCCTGGATCACTTCTCGAACTCTTGCAGAAACAAAGGAATACAGTTTCCTTTCTGGAGCTGTGGGTTTTGCTATAGCAAATGCCAAACTTATGGGCCTGCAAGAGTTCCTAGTGAATGTGCACCCTGATCGAGAACCAAACAATGAACTTTTAAAAGAATTTTGGGAAATAGTTTTTCAGTGCTCATTCAGGAACATTGGCAGTGATGGCTGTACTGGTTCAGAGAGACTTGCAGAGCTGCAGAATGAATATACTGACATATCAGAGCTACGAATAGTAAATAAGGTGTACACTGCAGTGTATGCTGTCGCAAATACACTTCAAAATGTATTAAAAGACTTCAGATCCTCCACCAACAGCAGCAAAAGAGGACGGCCCACACCACAAATGGTAAACAAGGAGAACTTTGTTTCATACAGAAAAACATTAATATAGAAATAATGTTACTGATGTTTCCTCTTAGGTGTTGAAGTATATGAGGGATGTGAGATTCACTGTTAAAACAGGTGAAGAAATTTTTTTTGATGAAAGTGGTGATCCAGTTGCGAGATATGACCTTGTTAACTGGCAGCCTGCTGAGGATGGAAGTCTGCAGTTTGAGCATGTGGGCCTCTATGACAGCTCACTGCCTTCACAACAACGTCTTCAAGTCAATCAGGAACACATACTATGGGTAGAGAAACATGGACAGGTACATTAATAACAGTTTGAATCACTAAATGGTCAGTTAGTTGAATATGACAAAATATGTATGAAAGCAGTGGCATTATAGTGATCAAATTTATTACTGAAGACAAGTTATTTTGCCAGTTCAAACCATCATCACTGTGAGGTTTTATATGACAGCTTGTTTTCTTATAGTTGCCTCTGTCCGTGTGCAGTGAGAGCTGCCCCCCTGGCACTAGGAAGGCTGTGCAAAAAGGACGACCTGTTTGCTGTTATGACTGTATTCCATGTGCAGAGGGAGAAATCAGTAATGGCACAGGTAAAATAATATATGAGGGATAAATCTCATGAAACTATGTTAAAGTTAAGTGTAATACTGTCCTCTTTGTCAAGTGACTTTATAAAGCACTTTACATTCACTAACATTTATTTTTTATATATTGGAATAATTTCTTCACAGATTCTAGTGACTGCTTTCCATGTGATATGGAGCACTGGTCGAATGAAAGGAAAGATGGATGTGTATTAAAAGTTGTTGAATTCCTTTACTATACAGAAATCATGGGGGTGGTGTTTTGTATTTGCTCCTTCATTGGAGTGTTATTAACAGCAATGGTATATTTTCTGTTTTACCTTCATAAAGAAACATCTATTGTAAGAGCCAACAACTCAGAGCTGAGCTTCCTGTTGCTTTTCTCACTCTCACTGTGTTTTCTCTGTTCACTTACTTTTATTGGTCGGCCCACTGAATGGTCCTGTATGTTGCGTCACACAGCATTTGGGATCACTTTTGTCCTTTGTATCTCCTGTGTTCTCGGGAAAACAATAGTTGTGTTAATGGCATTTAAGGCCACACTTCCAGGAAGTAATGTCATGAAATGGTTTGGGCCTTTTCAACAGAGACTCAGTGTTGTTTCCTTAACGTTAATACAGTTGATTATCTGTGTGCTTTGGTTAACAATATCCCCACCTTTCCCATATATGAATTTGAGCTATTATAGAGAAAAGATCATACTTGAATGTAACTTAGGTTCAGCTCTTGGTTTCTGGGCTGTTCTGGGTTATACTGGCCTGCTATCAATTATGTGTTTTCTTTTAGCTTTTCTTGCTCGGAAGCTCCCTGATAACTTCAATGAAGCCAAGTTCATCACATTCAGTATGCTCATATTCTGTGCTGTCTGGCTCACGTTTATCCCAGCTTATGTCAGTTCTCCTGGAAAATTTACGGTAGCTGTACAGATATTTGCTATTTTAGCATCAAGTTTTGGTTTACTATTTTGCATATTTGTTCCAAAATGTTACATAATTTTGCTAAAACCAGAGAAAAACACAAAGAAACACATGATGAGGAAATAGTAATCAGCAGTACTCATTCAGTGGAAAGAAAAAAAGCCTTCTGAGAGCCTTCTGCATTCTGAGAACTGAACTTGAGGAAAACAACATATCTAAAATACTTTAGTTTGTAAAACAAATAAACAGAATACCTTTAAGCTAATTCACAGGCTTTGTGCTTTTGCATACTGAGACTGGGTTTCATAACAACTGGAAAAAAGTTAAATATTACATTATGCTTAGACTCATGGCTAGAATATATTTATGTCCAGTGTTGGGCAAGTTACTCCTATAATGTAATACATTATATATTACTAGTTACTGTCTTTTGAAAGTAATTGGTTACATTACAATATTACTGCCTCTGAATTGTAATGCGTTACACTACCTTTGAGTTATTTTCACCAACATATCCACAGAAGTATTATAAAATGCCAAAATGTAGTTTATTGCTGCTCATTCTACAATCAGTGGAGGGTAATGTGGTAGGTCTATATAGTGTAGCGTCTCGACCAATCTGACACACTAATTTTAATTGACCCTGAGTGGTCAGCTAAATATCTACAGTGGATCTAAAATATGAATAGTTAATTATAACTAGTTATGGTTAGTTATTCATATTTCCCCATGAGCTGATTCGCTACAATAGCATAAACTATATGAAATCATATTTAGATACCGGTCGGCTATGTAGGTCTACATTAATGTTACATTGTAGTTTAGGTTAAAAAAAATAAGCACAAATCGCATTATTACATTCATAAATAACACCGGTAAATAAAGTGAAATATTATCATGTACAAACAATAAACACAATACCTAGCCCATAGGCTATTTTGAACGGTTTCAGAAGAAAAATAGAATGAAAAATAGAAGTTGCTAAACAAGCCAAAATTAATTAGGCTAATTCAATGCGAAACTGAAAGCAAACGGCGTTCTCGCGCAGCCTACCTCTCTCATTCGGCATTAATCCAATTAAATGTGTCCATATTTGCGATGTATTTGAATGCTAAACTATTATTTATTATGCAAACCAAGCTTACTTAACGCACTTAAAAAACATCCTCGTCACATGAGCAAATTTGGCCCGAGTTCAGGCTGATCGGCATGGATTGTACTACACAGTAGGCTACGCACTATTTAAATTAAACAGTGTATCTATATGTTTGGTTGACTATTTTATTCTGATAATGTTTGCAATGCTGTATGTTTGTGCGTGAGGCGCCGGTGCGAACGAACAACGGAAACAAACAACAAAAACATACTCTATTTTTGGTCATACAGATCATTCGAAACTGCAATGTGTTTACTTTATTTCTGTCATCTCGGTTTCCTTTCCGTGGACTTTCGTATTGCGTCGCGCCACACAAATAGCCTATGAACCAAACTCAGCAGCATAGCCTATCTCTCAGTCTTTTCCTTTCGTTTTGTTAATCTGTTAATTAGGCTATTTAAGTCAAATATTTAGCATATTCATTCATTTTATATATCTGATTTAATAAAAACAAATTTGTTATTTTTAGTTAAACTTAATTTTTGTTGCTTGTCTGCGCTCGTCCGCCACCTTTTTTCACTTCTCCGACCCCGCAGCTCTCTCCGATAGCTTAGTGTTAGTGGCACCATTCCAGGTGTTTCCAGGTTTTACTCGTGCTATTTCTCCATGTTGAGAGTTTGGTGTCGCACATATTGCACCTGACTATGCATTCTTATCCTTTTCTCCTATGAACTGAAAATAACAGGAGTGTGTCCATCTCACAAATGTACACTGAAAAAAATAACTATTAAGATTTACTTAAAAAAATTTTGGTAACAAATTGCACGAACACATTTTAAGTAAATTTTACTGCTCTAATATCAAGTACAACTTACTCACTATTATTAAGTAAAATCTACTTACTAAACTTAACATGCAAGAAGAAATTAAATCTAATTGCACCCTAATTAAGTAAATATTACGTAATTATATTTAATTTAAAAGTGTTTATTTAAAGTAATTAAGTAAAGTTTATTTATTATTTTATAGACAGGAGCCTTGCATTTATAAACATATTAAGTAAATCCTACTATTATTTACTTCAGTAAATAAGTAGATTTTATTATTTGTTTTGATTGAGATGTCCCATTTACTTAGTTTTATGAATATATATTACTCCCTATGATTATGTAAACATTGCTAATTTCTTTTTGATTAATATAACCACATAAACTGTGGTCTATACCTTTATCACAAATCACACAACTAAAATACAATTAAACTATTTATTTTTCCAACATTAATAAAAGTGAATCAGTCACATTCACATGACCTACAAAAGTCTGGACACAAGTTTTTAAAGGTGCAGTAAAGCCTCATAAAAAAGTGCCATTAATCAACAAAACATGTATACCTCCACTGGTGATATTTGGTCTATTGAAAATATAAAAAAATAAAGTATGACTGAATGCTACTTCAAGTGTCTGCTGTTCTGTAATACAATTCAATCTCCATTACCAACATGAACTGCATTTGCTGCACCATACAGTTTTGACCCCAGGAGGTATCAAATATAGAAAAAAAATACTTAAACGGAACAAGATGAGGTTTTAACCTGACAGAGCTAGGTAGTATTGATAAGCAAAACTGCATCTAACATGAAAACCATCAGTCTGTCTTCCTCCCCACACCTCAAGTGTCCAGTGTATTGGCTCGTCGTCAGAGTTAGGTCACCCTGTAAATAAACAGACACAATTTGTGATATTAAAACAATGATCTAAAACATTTAACCACAATTTTATATTATGCAGTGAAGAATAGGTAAAAATAACAACAATGTTATATCATGCAAATCTATGCATAGATTTATACTTGACTGAATATGAGAATTGGACCAATCACGCCGGCTTATTCTGCAGTGAATCCAAAGCCTTCCTGTTGATAGAAACGTGTTCATAAAACTTTGCTTTTTAACCAACAAATTACAGATTGTTTGAGCAAAAGAAAAGATATAACTGACAAGACTGGACTGCAATTAACTAGAAGTTGAATACCATCATAAAGAAGCGTAAAATCACTTTTACTAACACTTTCTATTCACACTTTTCAAAATTAGTCCTATAAAACACAATCGCTGGTTGCCACAGGTGCTTTAGGGTTAGGTAGTATGTTAGCTTAGCATAGCGACAAAACACGACAATTAATGAGATTACTACAACGTTATTGCTCTAAACTCTCTCTATTACGTCAGTCGAGTGTTTGAAAGAACAGAAACTAGCGTTATGCTAAACTATGCGATTGATTTATTTAGTAACGATGTTCGCTAGCTAGCACTTACAACGTTAAATAATTTCCAGTAATTTCCAACTGCGCTCAAGTGTTTACGTGAAAAACAGTTTTGTGAAACTCTGAACTACTGAAAATATTTTCGCTGAAATATCACTCACTGTGACCGCACGCAAGTTAACTTTAATGAGGTTATGTGATTAATATGAAAGTCAATGTACAGTATGAGTCAAGCAAACAAGAATCAAACTATCGAAATGCACACGGAACAAATTATTACAAATCAGAAATCTAAAACAGAAAGGCAAATTTACCTTAAACACGAGAAAATCCAGCCATGCATCTCCTCCGTGACAAGCCAACCCGTCCCTCTGATTCAAAGCGTGGGTCCAAACACTGCCTTGAAAAATATCGGTATCGTATCGAAAACAAAATAAGTGGTATCGCCCATCCCTAACACGCATGCGCGGATTCAAGCGCGCTGAACTTTTAGATTAAAATTTACTCAATATTTCTAGATTTATGTGCAATGACTATAAAACATGTAAATATTAATAAGAGGTACTCTTCTCACGCAGTTCATTAATTACATGAATTAAATGTGTACATTTTACTTAGAAAATTGTTGTTCTCCTTGATTTTTAATATTACAAGTAGAATTTATGATGATTCATTTAATATATTTTACAACACCACAAAAAAATATTTTTCAGTGTAGAATCCGTCTCTGGGCAGTCATCTCAAACATCTAATTCCAGCAACAGAAGATATACATACTATTTTACCCGCTGAACTTTTTCTCTGGTGCTGTTTTGCGGTGTTAGTAAATACACCACTTAAGTTTGAGTTAAAATATGTTGTTGTAACTTGCGTTACTGAGATTGTAACGAGTAATAATATTACCCAAATTTGATTAGTAATGCGTTATATTACTGCGTTACAGCAAAATTTAATATACTACTGTAATATTATTACTTTTGTAATGCGTTACTCCCAACACTGTTTATGTCCTCTGAACTGATGGATTCCCATGTCATCATGAGTAATGAATGGCATCACTTCTGTCAAGTATTTCTAATTCTCTGATGCTTCTGGTTCAGCACTCTCAGTGTCAATCTCCATGAAACCCACCAACCGCAGATTCTCCTTATTCCCCTCAATCATCCCCAGGATACCTTTTTTTTTTGTGATAACACACAACATTTAAAAAAGGAAACTAAACATTAAATTAGTTGCATATTCAAATACTAGATTCTGACTTGTAAAAAGCATTCCCATCCTCGTCCTTTTAATGAGCAGTTTTCTAAGGCTTTTGCACACCCAACACCCCTTTTTTTAGTCATGCAAGTACAGCTCCTATCTCTTTGAAGGGGGGAACAATAAATTCTCCAAATCTGTTTACCAATCTTACGAATAAATTTCATATTTGAAATCCCCTATGAAATCTGACAACAACTGTCTCATAAATGTTGTTACATTACATATGAACTGCAACCCTCATTCCCTGAAGGAGGGAATTAAGACGTTATGTCGACACTGACGTTAAGGTTCTCACTTGGGAGCCCTAAATACTTTCTGAGCATTACAAGAAATTGCCCATTACTACTGGCATGTGGAATTTACATGCCAAGACACTGCCCGTAGATATTAGTATATAAAATGGCGGCATGCATCTACTCATTCAGGTTAGTGCTAAGGAGCCGTTATAATGCTCCGGTTACTGATGTAACCTCTGTTTCCCTAAGATAAGGGAAAGAGCATTGCGTGGAAACGCATATGGGGAAAACTCCTGTTTTACACTGTACTGAAGCCTGATTTGTTCACGTTTGTGTAGCTGCACAACCCAATGGCAGTCGTTAGCCCGCCAGAAAGGCAAAACTACTATATAAGTCGGCTCGGACCGCCATTCATCAGATCATTCGACTGAAGCGACAGTCATCGTTTCGTGTGCAGCTTATAGCGCGGCAAGTGACGCAACGCTTGTTCACTTATCTCAGGGAACCGAGGTTACGTCAGTAACCAGAGCATTCCCTTTCGAACGGTCTCTCCCGTTGCGTGGAAATACATATGGGGAATGCATCCAGTTATTCCATGCTATGAGCAGATACAGAACAGTCTGCTCTGCGAGCCCAGTCTCAGAGCACTAAGATAAGGACTCCAGGAACATGAGCACATTGTGCCCTAAGCTAGTTGCTGAAAAGCACAGATATAACAAGCTTCGCCCAAGGGGGGAACAATGGCAGTTGAACAGAAATATATAGGGCATTGCAAGCCCTCTGAGGCATAAGCCAAGGCTATTGCATCTACTATCCAGCAGGAGAGTCAATGCTTTGTGACTGGCAGCCCCTTGTGTCGGCCTCCGAAGCAAACAAAGAACTGCTCAGACTGTCTGAACAGGCCAGAACACTCTAGATTTAGGGTGCTTTCACACTTGGTTCGATTGCTTGGTTCGAACCCGAGTTCGATTGCTCCCCCCTCCCCCTGCCCCCGCTGGACTGGGTTCACATTATATTATTTGGGTCCGAACCGCGGTTCGTTTGCGTCATCAAGCCAGCAGCTGTTTACCCCGTTGCTTAGTAACGATGGCACATGTGAAGACGGCAAAATGCGTAGCAAGGCTCTCTTCAATTTTATATTTATGTTTTTGAACTGTTGGTTTTGTTTCCAAAGCTTCAGTACATAACGACACTTACGTCTGCCTTACGAATGTACTGCAAATGCTCTAAAGTACTCTGAAGGTGAACAGAAATGAGATATACAGCTCTCTGCTTGCAGCGCGTCAGTCACGCTCGTCAAGAAAGTGAGTGAAACACACACAAACACACATTTTTATCAAATAATACATCATTAATAGCGGTTCACTTCCGTGATTTGGTACGATTGCGTTCACATCAGCAGCGAACTGTACCCCAAACCACCTTTTTTAAGCGGACTCGGGTACAGTTCGCGGGTGCGCACCCGAGTTCGGAAGAGAGCGTTCACATCATCCAAACATACCGAACTCTGACATCAATCAATACCGGGTGCGCACCAAAAGTGCTAGTGTGAAAGCACCCTTACTTTCAACGCCCTAACTGGGCACAGTAGATTGGGACCCTGCTCGCCTTCTGTAACGGTGAGCGCCAAAAGGGTAATCACCTGGGGCCTCATGTATCAAACTTTACGTAGATTTCATCCTAAATGTGTGCGTATGCACAAAAGCTACATTTTGCATACGTACAAAAGTTTTCAGATTTATAAAGCCATGCGTACGCCAGAACCTGCACAAAATTCCCTTTGTAATACCCAGTCAGCGGAAGATGAGTAATGAAATGAGTAATGCGTACATGAATCTCCACCCCATCTCCTCCCCGAAATAGCCATTTATGGAGCTTACAACGCCTAGTTTTGTTTGCGTCATCAAGCCAGCAGCTGTTTACCCCGTTGCTTAGTAACGATGGCACATGTGAAGACGGCAAAATGCGTAGCAAGGCTCTCTTCAATTTTATATTTATGTTTTTGAACTGTTGGTTTTGTTTCCAAAGCTTCAGTACATAACGACACTTACGTCTGCCTTACGAATGTACTGCAAATGCTCTAAAGTACTCTGAAGGTGAACAGAAATGAGATATACAGCTCTCTGCTTGCAGCGCGTCAGTCACGCTCGTCAAGAAAGTGAGTGAAACACACACAAACACACATTTTTATCAAATAATACATCATTAATAGCGGTTCACTTCCGTGATTTGGTACGATTGCGTTCACATCAGCAGCGAACTGTACCCCAAACCACCTTTTTTAAGCGGACTCGGGTACAGTTCGCGGGTGCGCACCCGAGTTCGGAAGAGAGCGTTCACATCATCCAAACATACCGAACTCTGACATCAATCAATACCGGGTGCGCACCAAAAGTGCTAGTGTGAAAGCACCCTTACTTTCAACGCCCTAACTGGGCACAGTAGATTGGGACCCTGCTCGCCTTCTGTAACGGTGAGCGCCAAAAGGGTAATCACCTGGGGCCTCATGTATCAAACTTTACGTAGATTTCATCCTAAATGTGTGCGTATGCACAAAAGCTACATTTTGCATACGTACAAAAGTTTTCAGATTTATAAAGCCATGCGTACGCCAGAACCTGCACAAAATTCCCTTTGTAATACCCAGTCAGCGGAAGATGAGTAATGAAATGAGTAATGCGTACATGAATCTCCACCCCATCTCCTCCCCGAAATAGCCATTTATGGAGCTTACAACGCCTAGTTTTAATATGCATAACGTCATCTGCATATCATTTCCATGCATATTCCACCTACGTGACACCATGTTTAACGCAGTTAAGGGTAGGAATACGTTAGGAAAATAAGAGATGCGGAATATAAATGTGTTTTGTGACATCACTATTATAATTTATTCAAATTTGCCTAAAAGGTAAACATTTATTTTAGAATGTTTATAGCCTATATTTTTATGGAAAGAGATGGGCCTTATTTTTTTGCAGTGTAAATAGCTGTCTGACTCACCACTTCAATAACAAAACATTTTGAAAATAAAGCGCGCCTATCTTAGTATCTTTTAAATATGGTGTTTGTCACAATATTGAGAAGAGCACGAAAGGGGTTATCATTAGGCTACTGTCTGTGCGTGACACCTGTGAACAAGGTTCTACTGTCATCGGACCTGTTCAAACCAGCCAATGGACTGTTTGATCAACGAGTGCATCCTTATGTCTGTCGTTACCGTCTATGTTCCAAAGCCATCAGACGAAGTCAAGTTCACATCAATGATCATTATTATTTGCACAAAAGTATTTTCTCAGAACATGAGTTTTGCTATTTAGAACACAATTTAAAGCGGAATTGTCATGTGCCAAGCAATCCTCGCTGTGGAGGAACACTCAATCTAAATCTGCACTAGACCCTCTCTTCGTCGATGACGCTAACCACCCCGTTACACGTTTTTGGTTCCAAAAACACTTAAAAATTATCCTCGCTCAATCAGGCTTACCCGTAAAATAAAATTACAGCTACTACTACTATCGGGGCAGCAACTACAGCAGCTAAAAAAAAAACACATTTAAATCACCTTCTATACTAATTGGTAATTGGAGGCTCTCCTTTCCAATGCAGTAAGTCACAGCTCCTTTTGGTCGCAGTAAGAGCTCTCCAGCCGTCGGTTCGAATCTCATTGCTTATTCAGCATCGGGCGGGACTCTCCCTTCCGGGGCAGCAGAGCCCTTCGGTCGCAGTGTGAGTCTTCTGTCTGTCATTCTGAGTTACGCTACATACTCTGCGGCGGACGGTGCTCTCCCTCCCGGTGCAGCAGAGTCGCAGGCTCCCTTCAGTCACAGTGAGGGCCCTCCATCGAGGAATCAAACTACGCCTCGTATTCAGCTGAAAAGGGGGACTCTCCCTTCTGGTGCAGCAGAGCCGCAGCTCCCTTCGGACGCAGCGAGAGTCTCTCCATCAGTCCCCTTGCTTATTCAGCATCGCACGGGGCTCCCCCTTCCGATGCAGCAGATCCACGGCTCCCTTCAGTCGCAGGGTGAACCCTCCATCTGTCGTTTTGAGTTACGCTGCGTACTCGGCGGCAGACGGGGATCTCCCTCTCTGTTGCAGTAAAGCCGCTGGCTCCCTTCGGTCACAGTGGGAGCCCTCCATCCGACACATCAAACCACGCATTGTATTCAGCTGCAAGAGGGACTCTCCCTTCTGGCGCAGCAGAGCTGCAGCTCCCTTCGGATGCAGAGAGTCCCTCATTTGATATCTTCCATCGTGCTCCTCTTCTAGCAGCATGTAGGCCTCGCCAGTCCGACACTGCAAGCCGCAGCTCCCGTCGAGCACTGCACGGGCTCTGCCGGTCACCCTGTCCCCTTTTTCTTCACAAATTTTAACCCATATCTCTTCACAGCACGCATATTTTGGGGGGCAACTAAAAAAATTTGCTCTCTGGCTGCTCTCCCATGCCTTTAAGCTTCTTTTGGAGAGTTATCTGGGTTCGGGCTATATTGGAGCCCTCCCCAGGACAGCACGCCAAAATATGCTTACTATTTGCCATCAGATTAGATGTAAGGGTGAACACAAGTGAAATGTAACGTATGTTTCATTCATACTGGAATCCGGAGGGCGACCTCACACAAAAACTGTACATACGCATCACAGAAGTAATAGAACTCATGATGTTTCAGGAAATCCTTTAATATGGGTAAAGGCATCCAGCTATTGCTGTGAATGAATAAAAATAAGATGGAAACATTTTAACTGATCAAACATGAAGACGATAAACACACGACGTGACAATATATGGTTTATCTGTGTTCTTCAATCTATCTTTGGTATTTTCATAATGGCAAAGTGTATTTATAATCCAATGATAATCAAGGTTTCGCAAGAGTGTGTGAGCTCATCGGCGTGATGAAATGTCTGTTTCATTCATACTGGAAGCCAGAGGGCGCTCTCACACAAAAACTGTACATACGCATCACAGAAGTAATAGAACTCATGATGTTTCAGGAAATCCTTTAAAGGGGTCATATGATGTTATTTAAATTTTTCCTTTCTCTTTGGAGTGTAACAAGGTCTTGGTGCATAAAGAAGATCTGTAAAGTTGCAAAGACTGAAGTCTCAAATCCAAAGAGATATTCTTTATAAAGGTTAAGAGTCAGCCACACCTACCTAAAATGGCTCGTTCTAACACTTTATCACTATGTGGGAAGATTTGCATAACGCCGCCCAAATGTTCACGCAAAGAAAGAAGGCGTAATTTTTATTCTGGCTGTATTATTGCTGTTGCCACCATGTTGAGAATGCGCTGTGTGATTCATTGTGAAAGCGAAACTACTTTGTTTGGCCTTCCAAAAGAGGACGATATATGCTTCATCATGCCTGGAGCTGAGCCATGCTGGGAAATACTTAAACTTCGCGCTGTCGATCGCCGGATCGGCTTTCACTGTGGACGAAGCGGAGTCCAGCCCGGGGTCATCACATGTGGTTGCCGCAAGCCCTCCGGACGCTCCTTCGTCGAATCCACGGCCTCTGCTCACTCAGCCCGCCGGCCATTCCTCACTTTATCCCCCGGCCTCTGCTCACTCAGCCCGCCGGCCGTTCCTCACTTTATCCCCTGGACTCTGCTCGCTCAAGGCCGCCATGTGTGACGCTGTTTCATTGTGAAAGCGAAACTACTTTGTTTGGCCTTCCAAAAATGGACACGACTAGAAATCAGTGGTTAAGTTGTATTTACAACACTGTTCCAGAACACTTCAACCCAAATATTCAGATGTGTGCAGCACATTTTATGGAGGACTGTTTACTGATCCTGGTAGAGTAGACAATGTCGGCTGTTCTGACTCAAAGACTGTAAGTACATTTTTATATTTTATCATTATCATTATATTATATTTTTTCAGACAATTTCTGTAGTTATTCTGTTCTGAACATCAAATCCTTTATTTTTCCAACAAATGTATATTAACTAGTTGGTTGAATAAAAATATTTGGATTTTATATTTAAAAAATACCTGTTTGTATTCTGATTTTGTCTGTACTCTGATTTTGCTGTAAATGTTTAAAACAAATTGCTTTGTCAGACAGAGGGGCATTTTATCCCACCCATGGGGGCGTTCTGGTACAATTCTTGGTACAAATTTAATTTTTGTTAAAAAATCTAGTAACATGAAAACTCTGGACTTTTTTCATACTTTGTTTATAATTTATGTCATTGTCAATAAAACTATGATAACTTTTCTGAACACATTTAACTTTTGTTTCACTGAAAAAAATCACACAGTCCTTAAGGGGGGGGATTTACTGCCCTGCATCATGCTGGTCACAAAACAACTATATGAAATGTAGTTACTTAAATACCATTACGTAATAATCAGTATTACTGTATAGTTTCTTTAGTATTGTATACCAATTTATGAACCCAGGATAATGAAACCTTAACCCTTAAGCTCTGTCTACACTCGGTCCCGGTACGAGCTGTGTCGAATACATTAATCTGGTTGTTTGATGAGAAAAAGATGAAATGTAGTTGTAATAAGCGCATCGCCTCGCGGAACTGCGGAAGAACTGGTGACGGCACGGTTTGATCTTTGGCTGACCAATCAGCAGAAATGGGCGTTTAATTCCCGCCCACGTGTAGAAACGAATATTCAAGCTGTTTATAAATTTTTCTACCCCTGAACAAAAAAAGAAAAATTAAGCTGAATTCTTGTTTTTCGTTTCTTGAGAAAAAATGAAAAAACGAAAAAGGAGCTGTTTTCTAATTTTTCTACTTTCAATATTGAAACAAAAAACGAGTGAACGATTGATTCCCGATTTTGGTTTTCTAATTTCAAAAGGAAGATCCATTGACCGCCAAGTACATGGACCGATGACCGTTACGGTTTGAATTTCAAACTGCGTCATGTTAGTGAAGGCTGCTGGGTCCTATGCTCTGCACGTTTTATAAAGTGTCCTCAATGTAGAAAAAAATCAATTACATACAGAATCTATCGCGGTGGTATCTTCAGTCTTTGGTAATATACAGAACTAATATCTTCTGTCTTCGCGGTTGCTTGCGCCATCATGTTTAACTTCTAGACAAGTTCATTTCGCGGCTTTATTTTTATTATTTATTTGATTTATTAGGGTTTATTTTGCTTCAGTTACCACCTGAAAACACTTTAAACATTACCATTACAGTGTTTTTGCATAAATATTTATAGACTGTGGAAGTAAATAACTTACCGCCGTTTGACAATACGAAAAAAGCGGCAAAAGTCTTTTCAAAATGCCTGCAGTGGCACAAGTACTCCTGCTCGCACGCGTCTATCGGAAGCGCATATACTTACTTGCCGGCAGCCCGCCAAAATAAAAGCCTGCTGATTTTAAGTTTCAAAATGATGAAAATTCATATAAAAAAAGTAGTAAATATTAGCATTTTATTTTTTGAGTGTACTATATAATAACTGTATTTGTATTTAATACTCCCTTTTTATTTTAAAATATTTAAAATTATTTATAATAGTATTATCACACTTTATGATTTTGTTTATTTTATTTAAAAAATAACTAAATAAATTGCAATAAAATTATTTATTTATTATGTATTGTTATATATATATATATATATATATTTTTTTTTTATTTTTTATTTAATGGGTCACACTATGTGTAGTGTGAGGACCAAACCAAATATCCAGGTTCTCTTATGAGAACCAGGCTAAAAAATGTATGTGCACCTCTGTCTATAACACATGCACAAAGGAACCACATGTTCGACCTTTTCATTGAACACAAAGAAATTAAGTTAATTTAACTTAATTGCAATGCTTTAAGTAACAGAAAGTAATACAAACTCGATCAAACTGAGTAATAGAGCAGAAACAAATAAGATGAACATAATTTTACTAAGTTAATAGTGCATCATCTTTTACAGTGTATATATCAGTGGCGAGCGGTGACTTTTTTAACCAGGTATGCTGAGTGATACCCCCCCATCGGTTTTTAGGACACGCAAAAGGGATCACAGATGACAAATAAGAAACACCATGGCAGGTGTCGATTTAAAAGTATGCACATTTCCTACCTTATTTGTAAATGAAATTCATCTCCAATCCTTCTTCTATCATTTCAGGTTTATCCATTGTTTTTCAAATGCAAGAAAAATATAGCTGGTTTTCCAAGTAAAAACTGCCAAATAAGGTTTACATGTAGTTATGTTGTGATACCTAGGCTAATCAGAGGGTGGGGGGATGGGGGAATTCCCCCAGTCTATATGTCTCTCTGCATCAGCTAAATAATTTTTTATTCACAGTGAATAGGAGTTAAAACTCCTACCTGGGTGACATAACAGACCATGCAAAATACCCAAAAGTATTTAAAATATTGCAACGTAACGTTGCAACCTTGCAAACAATAATAAAATCAGATAAGGACTTCAACTGTAAGTAACACGAGTATACGCAAAACAATATGTTTGTTATTATTAAAATCTTATATAGCCCACGTTTTTATAAACAGTTTTTTTTTTAATTTACCGCTTAGGCAATAACGTTGAGATAACAAATTGACATAGAATCAACGTAGAATCAACGTTTCTCATGGCGTCGAAACGATGTTGATCTCCGACATCGATCCAACATCGTTTTGCTCATCGGGGTAATGTTGATCCAACGTCATGCACGCCATTCAAAACTAACGGAAAATCAATGCAATTGTTTTACTTACCTAGCTTTGAATCGACGTTGATTTTCAGTTGGTTGAAACGACGTCACAGAATCAACACTTATTCAACACAAAATCGATCTAATTGGTTTGCTTACCTAACGTTGAAACGATGTTGATTTCAGCTGGGTAAAATGACATTACTATTAACATTTTCTACTTGTTTTAAAAATCTCACATACTTAATACTAGATAAATTAGCCTGTATATGTAATAATTTATTAAACACACATCACATTGAGTCATAATTTCTTTATTATTTATACAATACAGTTTATACACAGTTACAAATGCATGTTTAGAGCACAAACCTTCTATGTAAGTCTAGCAAAGAAAATGCATTTACACTCAAATACACACAAAGAGGTATAAAGTATATTATAGGCTAATGTAAATAGTGTAAAGTAACAAATTAAAAGTGATATTCACTTAAGAATAAAAATATAATATAATATAATATCACTTTTATTTTTAGAGGGGCACAAAGGCAGATGCAAGGCAGAACATTAAGATACTGACAGCCTCAGTCAATCATTGCTTTTCAAAAAAAAAATTTTTTTTATATATATATACATATATATGTATGATGGATTTTGAACTGTACTGATATTATTGCAGGTTTTCTGGGATGACAGTTGAGTTGGCCTGGACAGCTGTACCTACATTACGCCACACTGGCCTCTCTGCTTTTGCATGGATGGCTGACTACTACCATGTTCTGTGAAGGTATTATTATAGCAAACATGAGCACCGTTGACAGTGGAATTTGTAGTTGTAATGAATAGTCACACCTGCAAAACACATTCACATACTCGAATCAAAAATGTAAAGTTATGAGCAAGTTTTGCACATCTGCATAGGCTATACAGTCATAGTGAGAATTATTGGCACACTTGGTAAATATGAACAAAGAAGCCTGTGAAAATAAATCTGCATCATTAATCCTTTTTAATAAAAGATCAAAAAGGGGGTGGGGGGAAGCTCATTAGGAAATAAATGTTTTTCTCTTATACACATTGGCCACAGTTAATGGCACCCTTTTATTCAGTACTTTTTACAATCTCCTTTTGCCACAATAACAGCTCAACCTTGCAGTGTTGTCCGTGTGGACTAGTACATGCTTGCCTCGTAAGCACCCTTTGAGACGGATCAAGGCAAGGTGCACTGCCAACAACTCGAGGCAGTTGATGTGCCAGTGCAGTTGGGGCCCCGTCCAAACCCCTGACACTGCAAGCCCGTTGTACGTGGCCCCCCAGCCGGTGGTTGAGGCATCCGTGTGAACCACAGCATGCCTGGAGACCTGGTCCAGGGTGACTCCTGCCCGGAGAAATGCAAGGTCTGACCACAGGGTGAGGTTTGGCGGCAGGCCGGTGTAACTTGGAGCCGGTGAGTGCCGTGTTGCCACGCCCACCTCGGGACTCGGCCATGGAGCCAGTGCTGAAGCGGTCTTATATGAAGCAGCCCCAGGAGCCTCTGAAATTGTTTCAGTGGGACCGCCATCCTGCTCTTGAATGTATTCAAGCAGTTCAACACCGACTAAGCACGTTCCTGCATGAGGTGTGCTGTCTGTTCGACAGAGTCCAACTCCATACAGAGAAAAGAGATCCTCTGCGTCGGTGAGAGTTTGCTCTTTTCCCAGTTGACCCGAAGGCTCAACAGGCTGAGGTGTGAGAGCACCAAGTCCCTGTGTTCGCACAACTGATCCTGAGACTGAGCGAGTATGAGCCAGTCATCGAGGTAGTTGAGAATGCGAATGCCCTGTTCTCTCAGGGAAACAAGGGCTGCCTCCGAAACTTTCGTGAAGACACGGGGAGACAGGGACAGCCCGAAGGGCAGGACCTTGTACTGATATGCCTGTCCTTCGAATGCAAAACGCAGGAATGGCCTGTGGCGCAGAAGGATCGACACATGGAAGTACGCGTCCTTCAGGTCGATCGCTGTGAACCAATCTTGGGGACGGATGCACCTGAAGATGCACTTCTGCATGAGCATCTTGAACGGGAGCCTGTGAAGGGCCCGGTTCAAGATGCGCAGATCCAAGATGGGTCCTGGGTGGGCCCTGAGAACCAACGCGAGCCATCCCGAGAAACCAATCGTCCAACCTCAAGGGTTCGGGACACGGTGGAAGATTCCACTCGAGCCCGACACTCTCGGCAGCCCGGGAAAGCATAGCCATCATTTCCGGATCCGCATCCGGCAGTGCTGACTGATCTTCCTCCCCAGAAAAGTCTGGCTCACCCTCCGATGCAGCGATCGACATCCGATCATCGGGGGGAGCCTCGGAAGATACAGGTGGTACCCTCTTTGAGGGTCCAGCCTGCTCTCTCGACAGCCCCACTGGTTTCGAAGTGCCGGCGGACTGGTCCGCAACTCCGAGACGGTCATACTCCCGCAATGAGAGCATGACTCGTCCACGAAAGCCGCCTCAGCGTGCTTAATGCCCAGACACGAGAGGCAGCGATTGTGACCATCACCCGACGCCAGGTAACGACCATATCCAGAAACGCATGGATGGAAAGGCATCTTTAAAAAGACGCGTCTTTAAAAACATGTTCCACCTGTGAATGCTCTTTTAGTGTGCTGAAGCGCACAGGGGAGATGCCCACCTGCAACACACACATGGGGGTAGTACAGCCTGATGTGTGAAACAGACTCGACACGGGAAAACCACTGCAGCTGAAGCGCCGTACCACCACCACGAGAGCCCTCGAAGAGCGTGCTTGAACTCGAACTGTAGACTCGATAAACAGAAGGTCAGGAGCAGCACGATAGAACCGCTCAGCTCAGAAGCGAAAACCTGAATATGCTCTGCATCTGCTGCCTACTTATACTCACGCTGTGTTCAGCGGCAGCTGGATGCAATGATCGCATGCCAATGTGCATTGGCTCATTTAGTTTACACTCAAAGTGGATTGGTCTCTCTAGGCGAGATCCCAATTTGTCGGTCATCCGATGTGACGTCGAGAGAGACCGACTGAAAGGGAACTGAGGAGAACATGATTACAAGGTTGTTATTGGGGCATACAAGGTTGAACAGTACAATGCATTTAATAAGTAAACATCCAACAGGGCTATGTGAGATATGTGACGTTAATGAAACAGTTGAACATGTTATACTGTACTGTAGGAAATATACTGTTGAAAGAAATTAGTTGAAGGATGAACTAGAGAATAAGGGTGAGCGGTTTATAATTAAGAATGTATTAAATCCAGGAAGAAACATGAAATCATTATTGTTACTGTTGTGGCAAAAACAATTACTAACAAAATAGCATCACAGAGTAAGAGACAAGGAATCAAATTATATTTAAGGAAAGAAGTTTATTTTCCTTAAAGAGGTATGTTCATGTTTCAGCAGCTACCCTGAAATACAACAAAACCTGAAATCACACTGGAAACAGACAGCCTTATTATACTGTTATCACCCCCACTTCTTGCAGGTTTTCCTTAAACCACACCTAGCTGTATTCAGAAAGAAAAAACAATGGTCCTTCTAACCCCCCTGGGCTTTTATTATCTTCACATCTGTGAGGTCAACAACCCCCCTGTCTTTCCTGCACTGAAGAGTTCAAAGGCTCTTTCTGATCATTTGTTTTTACTGTGTGTTTGTGTGCCTTCACACCCGTGAGGCCAAAAGTACTAACCCCTCTGTCTTTCCTGATTAAATTAAAGCCCTAAAGACTTCAAAGGCTCTCTGTTTTACTGTGTGATGTCTTTGTTGCATTTCAGGTGACATACATAAAGAGAAAAACATTAATTTTCCCACAACAGTTACAGTTATTGTTTTTTTTTTCTTACTTTCAAATCCCACTTAAGAGGGCTGAGGGTGGACGGAGGAGCTGAACACGCAGCGCCGGATGAAGCTCTATGAAGACTCTAAGCGTGTACAAGAATCAAGGGTGTTTGTATGTGGGTTGGTAGATTAATCAGGAGATTGTAGAGTGTCAATGGTCTATTTGAGCTATAGGTGGCGGTAATGCACTTATAAGTCTGTGATCCGCCGTAAAGTAAGAAGAAGAAGAAGAACGTGTGCCCTGTTTGCGTGCAGTGCACACGAAGCGCAAGAGTGAGCACAGAGAACAGAGGTCTTGGTGCGGATTTACGGTTTGTGTCCGTTCTCGAACCGTTCCGTGCATTTCCACTGCAGAAAAGGTTGTTCTGGGCCAGAACTGACTTCTTTCATATGTATCGACCAGTATGCAGAAAACTATGTCATTATATCATCATAAACACAGCCTTTTTTTGTCTTACGTGAACGTAAACAGAACGTAAACAAAGAAAATGCATGTGTAACAGTATTTTTAGATCTGCGTGCTTTCGGTGTTAAAGAGGCAGCAGCCTAATAAATGCACTGCCTGTCATTAATGTTAATCGAACAAAAAATCATTCACTGATCTTGACAAAATATCTTTAATAACTTTTAAATAATTAATCTATATTTTATTTATGAAAAGAAAACTATGCAGTGTTTTTAAACTTTTAAAAGGGGCTTATTATGCTTTTTCACTTTTTGAATTTTAGTCAGTGTGTAGTGTGTATGTTTGGGCATAAAAAAAGATCTACAAAGTTACAAATCTCAAAGTCCACTCCAAAGGGAGCTTAAAAAAAAATCCCTTTTCAAGAACTACAACAAACGGCTTGTTTGGACTACAGCGTTGTTTTCCGGGTTTTGTAATGTCACAAAGCGGCCCATTAGAATATCATTAAAATAATTCCCACCTACGGAAATTCTAATGGTTGGGGGGTGGGGAGGGGCGAGGACATGGTTAGAACGCTTGGTTGAGTGCGTCAGACAAGACGACAATGCAGAAGAAGTGCTGATGTTGTGTCAAGTTTTCGCCATGTCGAAGAAACACTGTTTTTTTCACCCTCGTGCCTTTTGAATTTCCTTGCAGCAGATGTTTTCTACCGCGCTGGGCATTTTAACGCAGTTATTACACATGCACCTGAATAATTATGTATGTAAATAAGTATGTTCAGGGCTCCAGACGGCGACCATTTTTTATGCCTTTGCGACTAAATTTTTTGTGCGGTCGCACTGGCAGGACCACCGCATTGTTCAACTCATGAGCTCTGCCATATGTTGCATATGAGAAACATCAAATGGCAAACACAACTGAAGCATAACGAAACTGCACTACTCGTTTGAGCTGTGCAGCACTTGAGAGTAGAGCATGGTTTATACTCGCTATGTCAGCAGGAGCGTGAAGCAAAAATGATGCGAGAATATTGAAGAAATGATGGATGGAGTTCAAGCTATAGTAAAAGACTGCTTCAAACCAGAGAAAGTGAACATGTTGGCATTCTTGTGGAAAAAAAAACATGCAAGCACTGTCACCGACAGCAAGTGTCACGTGTGTGTGTTTCCGTTTAGTTTCTGTTTGCCCCTATTTGGTTAATTTCCTGCTCATTTAGTTAATCATCATTCATTAGTTTCCACCTGTGTTGTATTAATCATCTCGTTGACTCCTTGGTTCCCTGTCTTTATAAGCCCTCAGTTTCTGTCTTTCCTTTGTCTTGGATTAATGTTACTTTGAATGGTCAATGTGTGTTAATGCTAATTAAATATCTCCTTTACGTCTACTCCTTGTCAAGCGCCTTTACTATAACCACGACTGCGTGACAGAATCCAAGACCCGTTAACGACGACATCAATGGAGGAACGAGCGAGGTTAATCGCCGTGGCACAGGCGAACCCCGACCTGATGGTCTACGCGAGGGCATTCGTGCCGCTCGCCCTAGCCTGCTCCCTCGAGGAGGGAAACCCTTGTTTCGCTGTTCTGGATCGGGATAACTTACCATCGCCCCGCGGAGCTCCCAGACACCACCAACCTCGGCTGGAAGGAGGCAGTCATCCGGTGTCTGGAGAGCCTCCGATCCCGATCCAGGACCCATCTGCCGGCCGTTCCCGAGTCTAGTCAGCTGGCAATTCCAGAGTCAAGTTCGCTGGCCGATCATGTGGCAAGCCAATCTGACGATAATTTGGCAAGCCCGCCGTACGTTCAAGTGGCACTCGCTCCAGTGTCGGCTCCAGCCCCAAGACTCACTCCTGTGTCTGCTCCAGTCCCAAAACTCACTCCAGTGCCAGCTCCTTGAAAGCGCTTTGCTGTGCCTGCTCCTTCAGAGCACCCTCCAGTGCCAGCACCACGTAAGCGTTACCCTGATCCCCAGGTCAGCCCAGGAAGGGCTCCCATTCCCGAGTATAGCCCACGGAGGGCTCCTGATCCCAAGTTAAGCCCAGGGAGGGCTCCTGATACTCAGTTAAACCCAGGGAGGGCTCCTGATCCCTAATTAAGCCCAGGAAGGGCTCCGGATCTCCAGTTAAGCCTAGTGTCGGCCCCAGCCCCAGAGCTCGCTCCAGTGTCTGCTCCTCCAGAGCTCCCACCAGAGCCCGCTCCTCCTGAGCGACCCCCAGGATTCCTATTTTTCCCCAAGAAAATTTCGGGGGGCCATATACCCGTGGCCAAGCCAGCCAAGGCCACGGAGGCTCCACCATGGCCTCCTGAGTCCCCTGCTCCGCCATGGCCTCCCGAGTCTTCAGATCCGCCATGGCAACCTGAACTGCCTGCTGATCCGCCCTGGAGGCTCTCCTTGTCTCCGCCCTGTTCCAGTTCTGCAGTCCTCCCCGATGGTACGGTTGCGGCGCAGGATGAGCCGTCCGGGAGGGGGGCAATCTGTCACGTGTGTGTGTTTCTGTTTGCCCCTATTGGTTAATTTCCTACTCATTTAGTTAATCATCATTCATTAGTTTCCACCGGTGTTGTAATAATCATCTCATTGACTCCTTGGTTCCCTGTCTTTTATAAGCCCTCAGTTTCTGACTTTCCTTTGTCTTGGATTAACGTTACTTTGAATGGTCAATGTGTGTTAATGCTAATTAAATATCTCCATTTATGTCTACTCCTTGTCAAGAGCCTTTACTATAACCATGACCGCGTGACAGCAAGTTTAGTGTTACTTTTCTTTTTGTTTTCATTTTGAAAAAGCTTATCTTTGCTGTTTACCTCACATTGTGCTATTTTATTTCATTTTTTTATTTGATTCCTCAGTGTTTGCTTAAACGTTCTGTAATTTATTTTGTCAGTATATAATACAGCATGTGGCGTAGGCTAAGCCATGCCTCATCTTATTCGTTTTTGTTAATAAACGTTTTGTAAGCTAGTTTGTCATTGTATCGTAGTGTTTTATTGTTGTTGTGCTTTTTAATTAAGAATAACAAAGAATCCATCTTTTGTTTTAGTCTTAAAAAGTGAAATATGTGTATCCGTGCTTGCAAAGGTTCCGCGCGATCCTCTTGTTCAATATTCGTTGGGTCTAAATCCGGCTCAAATTGATATGGCAATATTGAGGGCATCCTTAATTATATCGGAGCAGACGGAACTTTCTGCTTTGGCAAGGGGCCGGTCAGTACTGAAACAGGTTTTGGAACATTTATACTAACAAGTTATTAAACAGTTATGTTGCCTTAACCTTTAAAATTACAGAGGCCTCTAGACAAAGTACTTGTGTTCAATTTGAATAGCTTCTTAGACTGTGAAGTCAGTCTCATGGTTTACAAAGGTAAGCTGAATCTACACAGCCTTCTGTTCTCCACTGTCTGAAATTACTATACTCTGTACTCAATAGGTAAAGTAAAACTTAAAATCACATAAGGAAACCAGGCTTCAAAGGTTTTCATCTAATACCCCTTATGTCTTCTACAGCATGATAAAAGTATTGTGGACAAAAATGTGCACAAAATAATACAATACAGACTATTAGGTGACATTTCATTCATTTTAATAATGTTGGTCAGAAAAATACAAATTACCAGTAATGTAACAAATTATTCCATGAAACATTTTATGCAAGTACCCACAGCTGTTATGAAATAGTCATTTCATGCAAAATATCACAGCTGGATAACAAAAGAGTTTAAATGTAAAACTAGATACATGATTTTAAATGTAAAGTTAAACGCGAGGGTTGACGTACAGACTTGCCTATTTGTCACCTGGTTCCGATTCAGCAAGTCAGCACTCTCCCTGTCATGGAGACTGACGAGGGCAGCCCATAACACGTCTCGATTGAGACAGACTGCCTCAAAACTTGTGTGTGCTGTGATGCACGGGATATCAGTAATAGCATAAAAGCAGTAGCATCTTAGCACGTTTCACTGTGTAATGCATTCAGGTGACATAGACAATTTTTACACGCTATAATCATACAACTACAGTTGGATCCATAAACTTACCTGGAACAGCTACAGCAAAAAATTGCAGCTCCTTACAGCAAATGCTCTCATTCTCGGTCAGCATCGGCAAGCAATAGCCACAGAGACACCATCCATTTTGCCCCACTCTCGCCTCATAAACCCTCCGATCGTCTTCATTTTGATTGATTTGATATTGAACGTCTTCAGTGTTTTCATCCTCACTAATTTCATGCTCTGGCTCAAATTGAAAAGGCTGAACAGATGACATTTTTTGTAACATAGCAGAATCAAAATAATGAAGCGGTGATCGGTGCAACCGTTTGACGTCACAGCCCAGAATGCACTGCGCTGTCAACAACAATGGTGGCCTACTACTACCGATTTTTTTAATACATTTTATAAGAACGAAGACATATTTTGTTAATTGTATATTATATTTCTATACTTTGGGGTAGAAATATAACTTTTTCTATACAACTGTAATCTAGTAAACCATACAAGTCTTAGTACCCTGGGATCCCTTTAAGACCTATTGAATCTGCATATAAAACATTAGAAATTAGATATTTGTTTAATTTTTATTGTGTGTTTGGCTGTTAAAACAAACAAATTATTTTTTGTTTGTCTCAATAAATTGGGTTAATTTAAAAATACAGTGGTTAAATTTAAAAAAAATTTCTATTGCTCTTTTTTTTTTAAATGTTATAAAAAAAGTCAATAATTATCGATACCGAACGATATGAAACATTATAACGTTGATAATATTTTTAGCTATATATCGCCCAGCTCTAAATGTAATGTCTGTAATTTGTTTTTTAAAGATATATGAAAACATTTTAACATAGTTGATGCTTGCACATTCAGTTGATCAGCAGTTTCTAGCCATGCAGCCTCTCTCGGGTTTTATGACAGCTGAACATTTTATGGTTAGTAGTAGAACATTAAAACATTACAATCTAAAATTGCTCTTTAAAGCATTAAAAACACTAAATTAAAAGTTAAAACCACTCAATTAAAGGAGTCATATGATGTTGCTAAAAAGAACATTATTTTGTGTATTTGGTGTAATGAAATGTGTTTATGCGGTTTAAGGTAAAAAAAAACACATTATTTTCCACATACTGTACATTATTGTTTCTCCTCTATGCCCCGCCTTTCTGAAACACGTCGATTTTTACAAAGCTCATTGGTCTGAGAAAGCGAGGTGTGCTCTGATTTGCCAACTATCCAGTACGTTGTGATTGGCCGAATATCTCAAGCATGTGATGGAAATGTTATGCCCCTTGCCATATTGTGATGATGCCCTGTCAGGCCGGAGTGACAAGACAAAAACATGAAAACCCATTATAAACGAGGCATTCGTTGCATCCAGTGGGGACATAATTATGGATTATAATGACTTATACTGTCTTTTTACGCGTTGCGTTGCATCGCGCCGCGTAAACATAAAACCATGTCTGCATTTGTGATCGGAAAAAATGACAAACAACAAGCACTACTCTACACTGCCCAAAAAACTCGCTTTAAATATATAAAATATAAAAACTCTTTAAATATAAAAGACGTACTTACTGTCTTTGAGTCAGAACAGCCGGCATTGTAGTCTACTCTTCCAGGAAACAGTCCTCCATAAAATGTGCTGCACACATCCGAATATTTGGGTTGAACTGTTCTGGAACAGTGTTGTAAATACAACTTAACCACTGATTTCTAGTCGTGTCCATTTTTGGAAGGACAAACAAAGTAGTTTCGCTTTCACAACGAAACAGCGTCACACACCGCGGCCTACAGGGAGCAGAGGCCAGGGGCTAGCGTGAGGAATGGCCGGAGGACTAGAGTGAGCAGAGGCGGCGGGCTTGAGAATGGCTTGGCCTGCGATTTCAATGAAGGAGCGTCCGGAAGGACATGTGACGACTCTGGGCTGGACTCCGCTTCGTCCACAGTGAAAGCCGATCCGGCGATCGACAGCACAAAGTTGTAGTATTTCCTCAGCAACCAGCACGGATCAGCTCCAGGCATGACGAAGCAGATATCATCCTCTTTTGGAAGACCAAACAAAGTAGTTTCACTTTTACAACGAAGCACACAGTGTCTTTACGACATGGCGGCGGAAACAACAAAACTACAGGGGGAATAAAAGTTATGCCTTCTTTCTTTCTGTGAACATTTGGGCGATGTTATGCAAATCTTCCCACATAGTGACATAGACATGTGGGGGCATGTTAGAACGAGCCGTTTTAGGTAAGCGTGGTTGACTCTTAACTCTTATAAAGAATATCTCTTTGGATTTGAGACTTTAGTCTTTGTAACTTTACAGATCTTCTTTATGCACCAAGAGCTTGTAATTGAAATCGCATCATATGACCCCTTTAAACAGCACAAATATTCGCTGTTTGCCATGGTGGATCGATTTGATCCATCATCAACATTAAGGGCTGCTTAAGAATAAGCGTGCACATCAAATTAACCGACTCATTGAATCTGGATTGAATTAGTGAGATTGCGTGAACTTAAATTGTCATTTATGAAATTGCTTTATTCCCGATTGATGTTAGGTTATTTCAAGTCAGGTTTTGTACTTTAATCCCTGCTTTTCTTAGCATCTTTATGAAACAGCCCCCAGGTTGGCCCGCCAGTTTCCACCAATGTTGAGCACTCCTCATTGATGGCAGATACAGTTCTAACTCAGAACTCCAAGAAACTCCTCATTCAAAATCAAAGAGAAATATGGAAGGGCAGGGAAGAAACAAAATAGCCTAAAAAATACCTTGCAAAGACAAGGCAGAAAAATCACAATTAATTAATTCCCATTTAACACCATTAACATTTCAGATGATCACTTTCAACACAATAAATGTTTTCAAATGCATCAATACACATTTATCAACACTTATTTCCTTTGTTAACATGTTTCCTTAAGAGAAATATAACTATATTAATGAAGAATAACGTCTTAGAATGACGTATATGCACTCGACTAGCTTATAGCTTGTAGCACATAAGCCCTTATGGTTAGCAAAAAATCCACATGAGCTACATTACTCTCATTGCACTCATAAATTTAGCAAACGTACAATACTTTTAAACTGCAAATCAACAGTCAATTTACCACTTTACTCACATTTCTTAACATATTTCACAAAAAAATATACATCACTGTATCATGAAATGGGGCCAACCTTCCTTTAATCCTTGAATGGTCCTATGAACCTGGGATCCCATTTGCATTGCACAACATCAGATGACCTTGTGGGCGAGACCTAGAATCCTAATGCTAAGCACAAATGGGGTAGGGAGCAAAAAAGTATTTGTTGCCATCAGCAACTAAAAACCAGAAGCAACTGCAAAATAACTCTAGGGTCCTGCCAGGAGTTCAGACAGTAATGTGTAGCTGTGATTACATTTGTGTTCATGTTTGGAAATGAAGAGAATAGGAATGGTGCATAGGAAAGGGAAATATGAATATTAAATAAATTGAGCAAGATATGGTGGTTGCTGCATCACGTCTTATTGGTTTAATTTGGCATTGGTGAGTGCTTTGAGGAAACTGTGCCAATGCAACAAGAGTGTCGATGTGGTGCATGGTGTTATTGTGGGCACTTGAAAATATGTGAATCATTCTAGATACCTTATTGTCTGAATTGTTTCGATTTTTATAACGCGCATTATCATTTCACACAGTGTGTGTTTGCTGTGTGAAAATTTGGTCTGATTTTTTGCATTGACCTGAACAAAAGCAGCTGACGAGCTGAATAAAAATGCAAGTTCACTTTCTGACAGAAGGTGACACTTATGGAACAACAGAAATACAGTAGTTACCATGGCTACCCCTGTGCACAAAGCAATGCACAACTTTGTTTCTGATGCCTACTTGTCACAGAAAAGAAAGTCAAACTCTCACACTCAAAATACTTAAATACCACAAAACTGACACAAAACGATGAAGTATACATGCCAGACCAATATGTGGCGTTGTAATTCTGCCACAGAGATACACTAAAAACGAAGAAGAAGACTTGGTCTATGTGCATAAAACTTGCGCGCGGTATACAAACGAACATGGAACAATACATTTATTAATCTGTGTTAATGTTAGTTAATAAAAAGACAATCGTTCAGTGTTTGTTCATGTTTTTGTTGCTGTTACGTGATGTAGCGGTTTCTGACTAGGGGCGAGACATGGGCTGAGGATGTAATTGTTTCAGAAAATATACGTTTTCAGATTTATGCACTCTGGCACCCGGTTTAAAAAAATATCGGTTTCACTCTCCCAAAACGCCGGATCTGTATGGACGAAATGCCTATACGATACAAAATTTGTGCATATACAGCTAAATGCGTCTCCCTGTGGACGGGGCCTGAGTCTGGTGGGGTTTTTTTTTTATTTGGACTAAATCATGCCAGCCCTGGAAATAGATTATTCTGTATTATTATTAATAATATTATATTATTCTTTACTGTAATTTTCATAACCAATTGGCAGCTGTTTTTTTCTTTATTAATAATATTATATTATTCTTTACTGTAATTTTCATAACCAATTGGCAGCTGTTTTTTTCTTTATTAAAGCATTAATTAATAATAATATCGTCGAGGTTTCTCAGTTTCTCAGTTTTCTCTGTTCCTATTGTATCTGAGGCCATGTCCACACGTACACGGGTATTTTTATAAATGAGTTTTTCCTACTTCCGTTTTTAAAAAAATCTAACACATGCTATGAAGCACTGTCAAGAGCATGCCAAACCAACAGGTGGCGATATAATCTCAACCGTAAAGCCATGTTGGCCAATCAGAAGCCTGAAAAAGTTTCCAGTAGGCGGAGATAGCAGCGCAGGCTCTGACGTCACAAGCCAAAAACTCTAGTTTCGCTGTCTACATGATAATACTGCAACCAGAGTTTTTGAAAATCTTCACCCTGGCAGGCGTTTTCATAAATGTTCCGTTTCAGTGACCTGGTGCTGCGTTTGTGTGTGGACGAACGGCCAAACCATGTAGAAAAAGCTGCGGTTTAAAAAATAACCGCGTTCGTGTGGACAGGGCCTGATACATCCCCTCTGTGTTAGCCCTTCTTCTGCAGCTCCCTTTTTAGTTCCCATGGTTACCTTTGTGAGTTCCCTTGACAACTTTCCCATTTATTACACGGCTCTGTGGAATACTTGATTCTGATTGGTCAGTCGCGACATTCCGAGGTATGTTATCCCTCGATAACAACCGGTAAAAGCTAATAACATAGGCTCATCCCGGTAACAGCAGTCGGCGCTGTACTCTTGCTTGAACTATTTTTTCTTGGTGGAAGCTTTGCGTTTGTTTAGCTAATAAAATATTAAAACTCGATTCAAAATGGTGTACAATTATTTAATTATGTCATCCTGGTATCGCGAACTCGCTCTCGTTTCATACAAACGCAGCTGCTGCCATTTTGCTATGATTGTTTTGTATGCTGTAATGGATTATAAGAGAACTAACAAACTGGTAAGGTTTTAAAACATTTTCGTCTTAATTTTACTTTTATTGCCTTAATTATTTTTGTGGTGAAATGTTGTGTAATAAGTGGTTTGATTGCACTGTTTCCTTAAATGTCCGTCCGTTTGAATATGCCGCTTGATCGCAACTGCTGTCTTTACGGAAGCTTTGCGTTCAAATATTTCAACTCAAATCAATATTTTGCGTCTAATTATTTACTTAAGTGGCAAATAGCCGTGTAATAAGCGGGATTACCCGCTTCGCGTTGGGGTCCTGATCACCCTGTCGGGGTTTATTCTGAGACAACAACCGGCTGGATGTACATTATCCCTTATATATATAGTCCTTGTGTTTTGCCTGCACAAACCAGCACAAACGAAGCACGAACAAACAAGACTATTTGGGGTGAATTTGGAGTATGTTGGGGGGCTGAGTGACCTCAGAATGACCTATAAATATTATTTTAATATCTAAAAAACCAAAGCAGCACAAACAAACATTTTTACGGCACAAACGGAGCACAAACGATTGAGACTATTTTGCCGACGTTTTGCGTTGGGTGGGGGGCCAAATTCACAGAGGTCTGCAACCCCTAAAAATATTGCTAATTTAGCTAACCATGCTCCCCATGCTCCCCATGCTCCTAACTTTAGATCAAACCAATCCCACATTTGATTATCTGTTCCAGCGTTTTCTTTAAATTCAATCCTTAGGTCTTTCAATTTGGTCATTACTTCAGTGAATGCACCTTCTGGAGCAGTATTATTTGGTATGTATGTACAGCATTGATCCCCAAACATAACTTTTTTTTTTGGATTATTTTTTCAGCTAGCAAATAATCCAAAATTATTCTATTTTGCAATGTCATTCTGCTCATTGCATCCAGTTGCTCTCCTAAAAGTGATAAGGCCTGATCAGTGTAATTAATAAATCTTTGCTGATTGTAATATGTGTAATCCAGATGAATATTGATTCAATCCCTGATTTGACTTCATCTCTTGCTTTAAACTCATAAGGTATACCTCTAGGTTGACCAGTTTAATCTATATAAACAGCAGGGTCTTTTTCATAGGCTCTTTTAGATCTGGATTTTTCTTCATTTGTTGCTTCTTCTTCTAGAGAGATGTGACTCATTTTATGTGTCAGCATAACCCTAGTACATAATCCTCACCATTTTTCTGGTAATGTTGGCAAGAGGCCATATTCTAATCCACACATCCACCATATGTCTGCCAATGTAATATCGATTTCATCAAATATTGGTGGTGGGCCTTCTTTTATCACTAAATAGTCATTTTTACATTGTGGAATTTTCCATATTTTGCTGCATTTCCCTTCAAATCTTCCTATGTCAATATTTCCCTTCTCATAACATTCAAATTCTTGATCTGCCATTAATTGTATTTTTCCTTGTGACTTTTGTATTTTTTCCTGTATTATTGGCCATTTACGGGTTTGTATACACTGTAATTCAGTTGCTTCTCTGTAGTTTGTTGTAGATTGGAGAAACTGGCTCCAATATGGGCAAAATGCCATTTTTTGGGTACAGTTTTTAAAGGTATTTATTTCTCTGCCCCTTTCTATAAAGCATGCACTTCCCATTTTTACTACATCTAACCCCATTGCACTAGATAGTCCTGGACACTTCTTAAACCATTCATCATGAAATATTCGACAACTAGAGCTGTGTATAGGTATTGGTACAATATATAGAATTGGTCTTGCTTCAAAGCAAACTAAGCAGTTTTCCCATTTCTCTTTTTTTCTGCTGTGTAATTTACCCATTTATACAATTATTGTCTTCTGCCTTTCCCCATAATATATCTGAATTGCCCATTCTCTTATAAGTAATATTATGGTTGTCAATTACAATGTGTCTACCTTGTCTAGATACTTTTTCCTCCTTATCTAGTTCTTGTTCTTTTTGGATTAAGTCAAAGCCACTGCCAGATTCAACTGAGGGGCTGAAAGTTGATTCTAGGGAAGTCTGGGTGCTGTTGGCTACAGCTTGAGCTTGTAGAATTAGATGCATTAGGCATGTGATGATCATCAGATATGTTGTCAGACTTATTCTTTCTCCTCTCCTGTTTGTGAATGTGAGCTCCTTGTGGATCTTTATTTGAGCTTTCATCAGATTGCACTTCATCTTGTGTCTCTGGTCTCAACCCGTAAGCATTTCATGCAGTGTAAGCAGTACAAATATTCTACAACTACTGTATATAAGTATTAAATGAAGTATAAATCTGAAAAAGTTCAATGCTCAAAGCAATATTAGCGATGGTTCTGGTGCCGGAGAGCTCTTCAGGTGGTCTCGAAGCAACATCAGATTTCATCATCGCACTTCAGTCCTTTATAGACAGCAGGTGGATCCATATGTATTGTGACATCATACTGGAAATCCCCTAAGAAGTTGTTTATGAAAGGCCTTGCATCTTCTCATTTTTCTTCTTTGGGATTTTTTGCACTGCTTTCTTTTACGCTTTGTCTGAAACACACCGAGGTAATGCCCACCTTCTTTTTTCTTCAATGCTCTTGCAAATACATCTCTAGCTGTGCTCTTGCTTATACATGTTATAAATGTTTTCTTAATAAATGCTTAAAACAACAAGTGTGATGTTTTACTTAATAAACAATATTAATAAAACAAATATAAAACAAATACAATAACATGTGTGGTGTATTTCTTAATAAACCACTTTCTCAATACAATAATTACAATAACGTGGTGTATTTCTTAATAAACCGCTTTCTTAATAAATCAAATACAATATCATGTGTGGTGTCTTTCTCAATAAACCACTTTCTCAATAAAACAATACCAATAACAATTGTATTTGGTTACAATACAAAGGTATTACATAAGAAGTAAAGGCATACTTGCAATAGGACAATTCCTTAATTTCCTCTACAACATGCAACAGTTACAAATTTGCCTGTATGAAGCCTTCCCAGGAAATAAACAAAATAGTACACCCTTAGATATAATATATTAACTAAATATAATAAACAATGAGGCAGGGTAATTGTATTCTTATGCATATTACACAACAATATATAATCAATCATTGCAGTAAGTTCAGACAGCCAAAACCTAAAATCATATAGACAAGGATATAATTATTTTTAAATAACCATTTTAAGAAAATCAGTGTCTGGTGCAGTAACAGAATAATAAAAAATAAAAAAAAACTTTATTTTTTAAAACAATGCTGTAATCTAGTCAAATTTAATTTGCATTTGACATATTGCAATTGACATATTTATGAGGCTTAAAACAAAACATACACATAAGAGGTATAAACATTTGCATATAAATGTAAATTATAAAATGATATGCCAAATCAATGTCTGGATGGTTTACTGTGCGTAATGCAGAAAGGTGTAATAAATACAGGCTATTATTTCTTATTTATTTCTAATTGCAACAAGTCATTGTCTTATATAATGTAGTCATTGTATTTTATAATTTATATAATGCAGATCCAGAATATGGCTGTCATAGAGAGAGTTACTATAAGTGCAGTCCAATGCTATACTGCACAGAGCAGAAATAGAGGTTTAGACTGACCCACCAACACATAGTAGTGCTGCTATTGTGATAATGACATGGGAATCCATCAGGGCACAGAACTGTATTTTTGCTTTCAGTTTCATCAGTTGTTATGAAAGCAATCCTCAGTACCCATGGCCAAGGAATATGTTTTAGCTTAAAGTCTTTATTTTCACTGTTTACAGACAAAATACTTTCAGATACTTATCTGTTGGTTTATTTATTTATTTTACTTTTATCTGTTGGTACATCATTTTATATCAGAAATGTATTTATTGAACCCAACCGCTGGGTCAAAACAACCCAATAGCTGGGTTTGTCCCTTTTTAACCCAGCACTGGGTTATATTTAACCCAGCATTTTTTAGAGTGTGTCTTTGAGTTTAAAGATAAGATTTATGAAGACTTCCCTATCATTTGTTTTTTTGTATTTTTATCTGGTTTTAGTAATATTATGTAACATTTTGGTATAAATATGCAAAATAGTAAACCAAAACTTGAAGCTAAAATAGCAAATATCTGTACAGCTACAGTAAATTTTCCAGGAGAACTGACATAAGCTGGGATAAATGTGAGCCAGACAGCACAGAATATGAGCATACTGAATGTGATGAACTTGGCTTCATTGAAGTTGTCAGGGAGCTTCCGAGCAAAAAAAGCCAGAACAAAACACAAGATTGATAGCAGGCCAGTATAACCCAGAACAGCCCAAAAACCAACAGCTGAACCTAAGTTACATTCTAGGATGATCTTTTCTCTGTAATAGCTCAAATTCATGTACGGGAAAGGTGGGGATATTGTTAACCAAAGCACACAGATAATCACCTGTATTAATGTTAAGGAAACAACACTGAGTCTCTGTTGAAAAGGCCCAAACCATTTCATGACATTACTTCCTGGAAGTGTAGCCCGGAATGCCATTAATACCACTATTGTTTTCCCCAAAACACAAGAGATGCAAAGGACAAAAGTGATCCCAAATGCTGTGTGACGTAACATACAGGACCATTCAGTGGGCCGACCAATGAAAGTAAGTGAACAGAGAAAACACAGTGAGAGTGAGAAGAGCAACAAGAAGCTCAGCTCTGAGTTGTTGGCTCTTACGATAGGTGTTTCCTTATGAAGATAAAACAGAAAATATATTACTGCCGTTAATAACACCCCAAAGAAGGAGAAAATACAAAGCACCTTTCCCATGATTTCTGTATAGGAAAGGAATTCAACCACTTTTAATACACATTTGTCTTTGCTTTCATTTGACCAGTACTCCAAATCACAAGGAAAACAGTCATTAGAATCTGTGAAGGAAGAAAAAAAAGGAGAGTATTATATATTATAATATGTTCATGAGAGGTATTCAGTGTTTCTTTTTCTTTTCTTTTTTTTTACCAGTTACATTGTTGATTTCTCCCTCTGCACATGGAATGCAGTCATAACAGCAGATAGGTTGTCCTTTTAGCACAGCCTTTCTAGTGCCAGGGGGGCAGCTTTCACTGCACACGGACACAGGCAACTATGCAAAAATAATTTGTCACACACAACATGACGATTTAAAATCTTAAATTAATTGATTGTCTCCATGAAATAATTGCTTTTATGCTTTATGCTATGTTTTTTTATGCTTTTATGCAATTGCTTTATACATATTTCATACACGCTTGTAACTGTTCTTCAGTTGTTCTTCTTTTCATAATTAAACGGTTATATGAGATGCCCCCTTATAATTGATTATATAATATTGATATACCTCTCCAGTGTTTCTTGCCCATAAGACACGTTCCTGATTGACCCGAAGACGCTGTTCTGAAGACAGTGAGCTGTCATACACTCCCACATGCTCAAACTGCATACCTCCATTCCCAGCAGGCTGCCAGTTCACCAGGTCATATCTCGCCACTGGATCACCACTTGCATCAAAGAAAATTTCTTCACCTGTTTTAACAGTGAATCTCACATCCATCATATACGCCAACATCTGAGGGGAAAGACCAGAAACATAATTTGTTTCAGTATGATTTTCTACTATTATGTTTTTTGCTCTTATATACCTTTTGTGGTGTGGGTTGTTCTTTTGTGCTACTGTTGCTGGATGATTTCAAGTCCTTTAATACGTTATGTAATGTATGTGCTACAGCATACACTGCAGTGTACACTTTATTTGCTATTCGTAGCTCTGATACATCAGTAAATTCGTTTTGCAGCTCTGCCAGTTTCTCTGAGCCAGTACAGGCACCACTACCAGTGGTCCTGAAAGAGCACTGAAAAGTTGTTTCCCAGAATTCTTTTAAAATTTCATTGTTTGGTTCTTGATCAGGGTGCACATTAACTAGGAACTCTCGCAAGCCCATAAGTTTGGCATTTGCTATAGCAAAACCCAAAGCTCCAGAAAGTAAAGTGTACTCCTTTGTTTCTGCAAGAGTTCGAGAAGTGATCCAGGATTCACTGCCAACCCACTGCAGCCCAGTGATGTTGTGTTGCACCATTACTTTCAGGAGGGGAACAAAATCTCCTAATGCAACAAAAGCCACCACCACCCTGGCGGTGCCCTTCTTTATCACTTCTAGTGTCTTCAGAAACTGCTCTTTTGGATCGGTGCTTAATATGGCCTCTGAGTATTCAATACAAACCCCCTCTTGTTTTGCAGTCTCCTCAAATGCTGCAATGCCGTTATTACCATAGTCTCCACGACTCCTGACCGTCCCAACCCAGGTCCAGCCAAAGTGCTTTACAAGCTGAGCCAGTGCTCTGCTTTGGTAATAATCACTGGGTATTGTTCTGAAGAAGGATGGATATCTTTTTCTGTTACTCAGGCAAGCACATGTGGCAAAATGACTGATCTACAAGAAACATAACCACTTCATATCATTGCTATACAAATAACATAATTTTCATAAACATTACAAACGCTACAATCTAAACATTGCTTTCTATATTTACAACAATTTATTTTAATTTTAATTCAAAGCATTTATAAATGGTGCATGTTCCTGTGCTTCATCCTACGCTGATTCAACATGATAACAAGGAGCGGATAAGTAAGAGTTCTTACAACAGGTATGCTGAAAGGACCAACTACTGAAGCCAGTGCTATGGTGGGAGAGGAGTTTGACTCTCCAACAATGGCATAAACAGCTGGTGGTCTAGAGCAGGATGTATCACTCAAAGTTTGTTTATAACCATTCATCAAAGACATGCTTGAAAGAATAGTCTGATCAATAGAGCTACATGAATCATATATATTATAGCCCAAAGAAACACCAGGTAGCAGGTGTGTGCTATTATTTATCTCCTCAATAGCAAAAATCAGTGTCTGAGCAAATTTAAACCCACGCAAGTTGAAGCTGTGGAAATAGAGCATCAGTTATGTGTATTTCATTCTTGCAAGATCATCAGAATTATTTATTTCGTTATTTTTAAAGAATTTATATTGTCAACTCCAAAGAGTTGTTTTCATACAGACCTGCCACATGTTGTTGGTTCTGGTTTGGATGTGAAGGTATGCATCTTTAACAGAGCACTTCTGTGGAATGATAAAACCGCCCCAATATTGACATCTTTTTGTGCAGAAAGTAGAGGGAGGACAGGCTGACCAAGCAGTCTGCATACTTGTGCTGAAGCTGGAACACATACCCCATACACCAAGAGCAGTAGTTGTAGCAGTGACACAGTCCTCTTTGCCATGCCAATATATATGCGGGGCAGGAACCTCTGAGAAAGAAAAGGGACAGTGCTTCCTTTTATTGTGTCTTCATATGCCCATTGGGGTTGGCACATTGAATTCTCAACTATGGTTTGGCTATATTATGTGTACAGATTTTATTGTATTTGCCCAGATTTTCTTATTCCACCCTAAAGTTTCAGAGGTTGTAAATTGCAAAGACCCCAAACTTGATGGAATGGTTTTCAATTACTACTCAGACAAGAGCACACAAATCCAGTCCACTGTGTAGCGCTATAATAAGTACATGTATTATGGAATTGTTTATGTGAACATTAAGAAATGATCTTTGTATGATGCAATGAATTATGTCAGTGTTTAAAATTCCTCCTAGGACATTTCTGCATCTATCATCTAGTGATCCTAATGACAAAAAGTAACCAAAGCCATTTGATTCATCAAAGCATTGCACAAATAAAAGACAATAATTTTTTTCTGTTGCTCATTTTGACTGTTTTACCTATGTCTATGGAACACAAAGTGAGAAGAAGAAAAAATATATTCTAAAGGCCTGTTCACACCAAGAACGATAACTATAAAGATAACGATATTAGTGTCCACACCAGCGGACGATATCATCTGTTTATTCTTAGGGCACGCTCATCTGCCACTTTAAATTCTTGAGCTCATGATAGCAGGATTGATCCTGATTGGCTGTCAATGTTTTCATCGTTCATCAGCTGGAAAAAAATAATTCTGAAAGTGATTCCAACGATATCGTTTCTGTCACGAATCCTGTCCATGAACTTTTATCTGCTAGCCATCAGAGGTCACCCTTTCCTATTGCATTGACTCTCGCACAACACACTGTTGCACATCACCCCGGACTACATTTCCCATCATGCATGGCCCTGATTTCACTCAGCACGGATTACACACAGCTGTACACTGATTGTACCCAGCTGTTTCATATCACTCCCTCACTATTTAACACTCACTCTGATCCCTTCCCTCTGCCGAGTATTGTCTAGCGCTTATCTTCCCCCAGATAGCTACATTACGGAGCCCTAGTGATTTTCCTAGCCTTAGCCTTAGCCTTAGCCCTAGCCTTAGCCCTAGCCCTAGCTGTTTTCTCAGTTCTTGATCTTCGCCTGGTTTCTTGGATTTCTCCCTTAGTCTTGTCTCTTCCGATTCTGTCTGCCCATCGGTGTCCTTCGCCAGCCCTGTGACTGTTCTTGTGTTTTGCCCGCCATATACCTGTTTGCCTGTGTTCTGACCCTGTCTGTCTTATGACCACGTCTCTGTCTAATAAAGCTTTGCATCTGTCACGAGAACGATTTTTAGAACTATATCTTTATCGTTATCGTTATAGTTACCGTTCTTGGTGTGAATGGGCCTTAAGGGTGCAACAACCACAAAAAAAACCCTCAGCATACCTCCACAACCATTTGACATTTAGTATGTTTTTATTTTATTTTATTTTTTGTTGCTTTAATAAATTACAAATACATTATAACTTAAACAAATGCTTTAACTAATATTTGTTGAATCTTAAAGACAGGAATAAAAATATATATTTTTCCACTGAATCCTTCAGTGCCCCCAAATTAAAATTTAATTAATTTCACATGTATTTGTATTGCGCTTTTCACGATACAAATTGTTGCAAAGCCGCATCATCTGAGGTCCTCTGAGGGGTTGGCAGCATCTCTTCTCAGGATGCCCCAGCCAGCCGGCACTTCGAAGCCAGTGGAGCCCTCGAAAGAGCAGGCTGCATCCTCCCGGGGGGTACCACCTGTTTCTTCCGAGGCTCCCCCCGACGATCGGATGTCGATTGCAGCATCGGAGGATGAGCCAGAGCTTTCTGGAGAGGAGGATTCAGCTGCGCTGCTCTCCTCCGGGACTGTAGCAATGCCTGAATCGGATCCAGAAATAATGGCTATGCTTTCCCGGGCCGCCGTAGGGGTAGGGCTTGAGTGGAGACTTCCACCGTGTCCTGAGCTCTCAAGGTTGCACGATCGGTTCTCGGGGTGGTCCGCGCTGGTTCTCAGCGCTCCACCTCGGTGCCTTTCTTCCCGGAGGTGCATGAGGAGCTCAACAGGTTGTGGACGGCACCTTTTTACTGCCTGAAGCCGATCTGCTGGTTCCTCCTCCCTCACCACCCTCGATGGTGGGGCAGCTAGGGGGTTACAAGGGTCCCCCCGGTGGAGCAGTCGGTTGCGATGCAGTTGTGTCGCCGACGGCAGCCCCCCTGCCACCGCCCCGCTCCTGCGACCTCCAGCAAAGCTGCGCCGTGGAGCCTGGCGCATGGCAGTTTTTCCACCACTGACCTCTCGGTCGGTGGTACCCAAATACTCGACAAAGAGCAATTCCTCTATTTCTGGGTCCCCATCCCGGGTGGTTGTGGACGATCCAGTGTGTATCACGCTCACCCTCCTCTCTCGCCAGTGAGCAGCAGTGGCGGCTCGGGAGGATGAACCAACAGACTACCCACGCACCCCCTATTCGAATGCAGGTCAATGTTACACACACCCAGACCCCGCTTCGGACCGGCTACGAGACGCCCGGGCCGGGTCCCTGCGTTCTTCCGCGGTGCCCCACTGTGGGTACACCTGTAGTTCCGTTGATGCCACTTGCACGGTGTCTGGGAGCCTGGTTTGAGCTACCCAGCCCGTCTCGATGGCTCCTTCGAACCGTCAGGCTCGGCTATGCGATTCAGTCACCCGGCATCCCCCCAAGTTCAGTGGCATCCGCTTCACAACAGTGAAGGCGGCCGATGGTCCTGTCTTGCGGGCGGAGGTCGCAGTCCTACTGGCGAAGGATGCGATAGAGCCGGTCCCTCCAGCCGTTATGAAGATGGGGTTTTACATCTCCCATCTCCGCGGGTACCCAAGAAAGGCGGTGGGTTACGACCAATCTTGGACCTGCGTGTCGATTCAGTCACCCGGCATCCCCCCAAGTTCAGTGGCATCCGCTTCACAACAGTGAAGGCGGCCGATGGTCCTGTCTTGCGGGCGGAGGTCGCAGTCCTACTGGCGAAGGATGCGATAGAGCCGGTCCCTCCAGCCGATATGAAGACGGGGTTTTACAGCTCCTACTTCATTGTACCCAAGAAAGGCGGTGGGTTACGACCAATCTTGGACCTGCGTGTCTTGAACCGGGCTCTTCGCCGGTTACCATTCAAGATGTTGACGCAGAAGCACATCTTCAGGTGCATCCGTCCCCGAGATTGGTTTGCAGCGGTCGACCTAAACGACGCGTACTTTGTGTCGACCCTTCCACACCACAGACCACTGCTGTGGTTCGCGTCCGAAGGATGAGCATATCAGTACGAGGTCCTGCCCTCCGGGCGGTCCCTGTTGACCTGTGTCTTCACGTAAGTTGTGGCGGTACCCCTTGTTCCCCCGAGAGAACAGAGCATTTGCATTCTCAACTACCTCGACGAAGCAGTCTCAGGATCAGTTGTGCGAACACAGGGATTTGGTGCTCTCACACCTCAGCCTGTTGGGCCTTCGGGTCAACTGGGAAAAGAGCAAACTCTCCCCGATGCAGAGGATCTCTTTTCTCGGTATGGACTTAGACTCGGTCGAGCAGACAGCACGCCTCACGCAGGAACGTGTGTTGAACTGCTTGAATACATTCAAGAGCAGGATGGTGGTCCCACTGAAACAGTTTCAGAGGCTCCTGGGGCATATGGCAGCTACGGCGGCAGTCACG
>NW_015506099.1:166502-167552 GCF_001515645.1 Sinocyclocheilus grahami | reverse complement strand
GTTGCGTACATCAACCGACAAGGTGGTCTGCGCTCCCGTTGCTTGTCGCAACTCGCCCGCCACCTACTCCTCTGGAGTCAGAAGCATCTGAGGTCGCTTCGTGCTGTTTACATTCCTGGGCTGCTCCACCGGGCAGCCGACGAGCTGTCCCGAGCTGCGCTCCCGGGAGAATGGCAACTCCATTCCCAGACGGTCCAGCTGATTTGGAGACATTTCGGAGCCGCTCAGGTAGACCTGTTTGCCTCTCCAGAAACCTCTCACTGCCAGTTGTTCTTCTCTCTGGCCGAGGGAACACTCGGCACGGACGCACTGGCACACAGCTGGCCGCGGGGCATTCGCAAGTATGCGTTTCCCCCAGTGAGCCTTCTTGCACAGTTGCTGTGCAAGGTCAGCGGACCTGGTTCCCGGAACCAATGCTCCTCGCGACAGCCCCTCCTTGGCTGATTCCTCTGAGGAATGATCTACTGACTCAGAGAAGTGGCACCCTTTGGCACCCGCGTCCAGACCTCTGGAAACTTCATGTCTGATCCCTGGACGGGACGCGGAGGTTCTGAGCGACCTACCTCAAGAGGTAGTCGACACCATCACTTCAGCGAGAGCACCGTCTACGAGACACGCCTACGCTTTGAAGTGGAACCTGTTCGTGAGTGGTGTTCTTCTCGCCGAGAAGACCCCCAAATATGCCCGATCAGAGTTGTGTTGGCCTTTTTGCAGCAAGGGTTGGAGCGAAGGCTGTCTCCCTCCACCCTTAAAGTTTATGTCGCTGCAATTGCTGCAAAACCACGACCCCGTAGAGGGAGGTCGCTGGGGAAGCAGGACCTGGTCGTCAGGTTCCTTAAGGGGGCGAGAAGGTTCAATCCTCCATGGCCCCCCTCTATGCCCATTTGAGCCTTTGCAGACGGTTGAGCTGAAGTTCCTCTCAATGAAGAATTTGCTCCTGCTGGCATTGGCCTCCATCAAGAGGGTAGGGAACCCGCATGCATTTTTGGTCAACGATTCGTGCCTAGAGTTCGGGCCGGCTGATTCCCAGGTAACCCTGAGGCCCCGGCC
>NW_015506099.1:125917-166438 GCF_001515645.1 Sinocyclocheilus grahami | reverse complement strand
CTGTCCTCAGAGGAGGCAGACCCAGCCCTAGCTTGCTGTCCCGTCCGAGCCTTAAGGTGCTACGTTGACCGGACGCAAGCTTCAGGTCCTCAGACCAGCTCTTTATCTGTCACGGAGGCCGGCAGAAGGGGAATGCCGTCTCTAAGCAGAGGATGGCCCACTGGATAGCCATCACCCTGGCTTATCAGGCACAGGGTGTGCCCTGCCCGTTCAGGTTGCGAGCTCACTCAACTAGAAGTGTTGAGTGAGCGCCATGCCTCCTGGGCACTGGCTCGTGGCGCCTCGCTGGCGGATATCTGTAGAGCTGCGGGCTGGGCGACCCCTAACACATTCGCTAGATTCTATAGCCTTCGTGTGGAGCCGGTATCCTCCTGTGTTCTCACCTCAAATGGGTAGAAGCACTGAGAGGCCCCGGCTTCGGGTCGGCTTGCAAAAACAACTCCAGAGAGTCCATATAGTAGACCCTGTTGAGTTCCTCCGTCCCCTCGGCAGCCAGACGTGGCGGAGCGTCCGGCGCCAGGCCTTCACTCGTTGAATCCTCAAGAACCGGTAGAAGGCTGGGTTCTATATGTAAGACCTAAGTGCATCCCATATGTGTAAAGTCCACGGTATAGGCTTGAGCCCGTGTTTCCCCGGCAGACTTCTGCCATTCCAAGAGGGTTCAATCACCTCCATTCTTCCATATGAACCTAAGGGATGTCCATATGTGTATTGCTCCGAAACCTCCTTCGGGAAGGTTCGAGCTTCCGTAACGCCCCTGTTTGCATCTGCTGCCTACTTATACTCACGCTGTGATCAGCAGCAGCTGGATGCAATAATCGCATGCCAATGTGCATTGGCTCATTTAGTTTACACTCGAAGTAGATTGGTCCCTCTAAGCGAGATCCCAATTCATCGGTCATCCAACATGACGTCTCCGTTCCCTCCTTCAGGGAACGAGGGTTACATACGTAACCGAGACATTTCTGTGCTATGATGGGGCCAGAAACCTCACTGAAATTCTTCATAGATTTATTTATTTATTTTATTTTTTTTTTCCTGAAAGGAACACAATTGAGCAGACACAACTTTTTAAACGTAAGCTTTGAAATGGGTCTGTAATTTGTCAGTTCACTATGATCTAGTTGTGATTTAATAACCACCAGTCTGAAGGGTTTTAGGACGCGACAACAAAGAGATAACAAATAAATAATAATATTGGGAAGGGATTCTTCTGCTACAGGAAACAACTATTTCTAATAAACATATTGTTGGTTTAGATTAAGTGGTAAGTTTATGTATATCTTCCTGTCCCATAGTTGTAAAGAACTGCAGTTTTTCTTCAGGTGACATGAATGAAGAAAATTACAAGGTCCCGTAGATTTGAAATTTGTTATTATATTTCAGATGCTATCTATTTTATGATTGAATAAATTCATAAAGTCACTAAAACTACTACTACTACTACTAAACTGAGGGAATATTTAGTTTGGATGACATCTGATTATTTGTTAATTAGCCACTGTGCTAAATAACAACAAAAAAACCTTGGATTGTTTTGATTCATTTCTATGAATATGTTGAATGAATATGTTTGCGGATATGCTCGGCCCTGGCAGCATTTAGAGACTGTCTACAGCTGGACATACTGTTTTTCCATGCAATTCTAAAAACTTCCAGGTTTTTTTTCTTTTCTTTTTTCTGTTTTCTTTCTTGAGTGAATGGATATTACTGTTGTACCATGGCATAGTATGTTTTTCTCTGTTTTTTTTTTTTTTTTACTTTGACAGGGGCAAAATCTTCTAATGTATTAGGTAATATAGTGCCATTATTGCTAGTCGTTTCATCTAGTTCATGTGCATTTATGGGTACACGGAGCAGTTGAGACAAATCAGAAGGTTATTTGTGAATCCATCTTTAGTGGTTGGAACAATAGTTCTACCCGGACGATAAGGGGGAGCCATATATCTGTAATACGCAGCATGCACAATACAAGGTAATGGTCAGTAGCATAATCACTTTGAGGTACAATATACATATCAGTAAATTCAATTCCATGCAATATAATTCAATCTAGCATATGATTAAAATGATGAGTGGACCCAGTGACATTTTGCTTGACCCCAAAAGAGTTTATCAGGACTGCAAACGCAAGTCTTAACCCGTCATTTGTATTATCAACATGAACGTTAAAGTCTCCATTAACTAGCGCTTTATCAAAATTAACCAAGAGGTCTGAGAGGAATTCTGCAAACTCTTAAAGGAAATCTGCATACAGCCCTGGCGGTCTATACACGGTAGCCAGAGCAAGAGATATGAAATATTTTTTCTGCATATCTGACAGTTAAAAATTAAACAGAAGTATTTCAAATGATTTAAAGCTGTATCCTGTTTGCTGAGTAACATTGAGGATATCACTGTATATTGTTGCAACACCGCTACTACAACCAATCTGACGGAGCTCATGCTTATAACAGTAGCTTGGTGAAGTAGACTCATTTAGACCAATATAGTAATTTGGTTTGAGCCAGGTTTCAGTCAAGCAGAGTACATCAAAACTATTACATGTGATAATTTCATTTACAATAACTGTTTTGGGTGTGAGTGATCTAATGTTTAGGAGACCAAGTTTTAAAAATGTGTTTTTTTTATTCTGCATTTTTCTGTTCAATGATCACAATGATTTTTTATTTGTATTTTTTTTCTATATCCTGCATTATATTTATATTTTGAACTCACTATTCGGGGGAACAGACACAGTCCTTATAGAGTGGACAACACAAGTACTTCTATAATTTAAGTGGGTAGAACAAAAGCCATCATAGCAGTTATTTGAGAATTGGCTTACTAGTCATATGAAGCGTAGCATCTTGGAGATGTTGTCTGACAGGTGTTCCGCTCTGACTCTGCTGGGGTGCAGGCCATTAGCACGTATAAGCCTAGGACGTTCCCATAAAAGATTCCAATTATTAACAAAGAGCAGTTTCTGGTCTTTACATCATGACAATAACCCTTCGTTTAGAGCAAAAAGTCTACTGAGACTTTTGTGTCCTCGATGATACATAGGAAGCGGTTATGACACGATGATCCTCGTCATGGGTGATGTGCTGTGTACCGTATCAATCAGGCTCCTGAAGTCTAAAGCTGCCCTCGACTAAAGATTTTTCTGGTCGACTAGTAGTCGTTCATTTTAAGCATTAGTCGACTAATCGCACATTTATTAATAAACCATTTAAATCATAATAACAAGCCTTTAATTACCTAGCCTATAAGCGCTCAAGCACATGCATAAAGCTTGGCACAGTGCACTGGCAGAAGCTAATGATTATGAACGTGTCAGAGAAAAACATTAAGGAGGCTGCATTAACATTTTAATAATGTATTGATACACTAGTGATTTATTTGATTTATAAGTCGATGACACTAAACTCATCATCTCTGCAGTAGTGGAGTTCCATGAAGAAACATGCATGATGCATATTTCATACAGATTACATAATCGGAGAATATTTGTTTTCCATTTGAATTGGTTCATTTGAAAGTAGACATTTCACTCTCTTTAGATATGCTTTCATATCTGTAAGGCAATTATACACGGAGATTCAGAGTTTCGCACTCAAGTTCACATGACTGAGACGGCAGAAAGCGCATCCTGTTTGCTTTCATTATTTTACCAAAGCAAAAAAGTTTTGTTGTTATTGTGAGTGCAAACAAATAAACATAGAGTCTTCACAGATTCGAAAGATGTATTACTCTTATCTGTATGACCAAAAATGTCAGAGTGTTTTAAGAGCAAGTAACAGCACAGGCGCCTCCATCAGTACTGCATGAGCACTACTGTTCAGCTTCCACACTCCGCACAGACACTTGAATAATTAGTTCTCTCAATTATTTCTAGTTTTCTAAACCGGTTTTGACAGCAACTGCATTGCAGTTCTTGTCTATTTATAGCTTTGCTTTCATAGTCTTTATTGTTTGTGTGTAACAAGATATAAAGTGCAGATTTTGAGAGTTTAAATTGTCAACAAAACAGAATGGGTTTTTACCCCCCCCCCCCTTTTTTTTTTGAAAGCTTTAACTTTTAATTAATAATAATAATAATTCATTACATTTATATAGCGCTTTTCTAGGCACTCAAAGCACTTTACATTGTCAGGGGATATATCCTCATCCACCACCAGTGTGCAGTATCCACCTGGATGATGCAACGGCAGCCATAGTGCGCCAGAACGCCCACCACACACCAGCTTATTGGTGGAGAGGAGACAGAATGATGAAGCCAATTAGCAGATATGGGGATTGTTAGGAGGCCATGATGATCAGAGGCCAATGGGCAAATTTGGCCAGGATGCCGAGGTCACACCTCTACTCTTTTCGAAAGACATCCTGGTGCTAGCCAATTGCAATTATATGTTTATTTAATACTCATTAAACATTTTAATCCCACTATTAAATTATTATTAGGCACTTCATTTCCACTTATCCAATATTTTCTTTGCAATTAGAAAGGTAGAAAAATTGAATCATTTGGGTCAGTAGTATCAAAAGGTAAATCCACTGTCCTTACTCTAAACATCACTGCTCCAGTTACTAGGCTAGCATGGTTTCTTTTTCTTTTCTTTTTTTCTTTTTTCTTTTGTCTTGCTCAAACTGACAATGGTGAGCAGAGTTATAGTGTATATTTGTATATATTGTATGTATGTGTACATTTGTACTGCAGTGTAAATACACTATTAAAAATAAAGGGTTCAAAAAGGGGGGTTTTGTAGCCATTCAATACAACAACCATGTTGGGTTCCCCAAGAAACCTTTCCGTGAACCATTCTTAGTGTGATGAATTATATTTTAAGAACCTATTTTTTTTTCCATTATAAAGATACTTTTGTGCAATGGAAAGGTTCCCTGAATGGTAAAAGTTCTTCATGGAACTACATATGCCAGTAAATAGGTATGATTTACTGAGTGGCATGGGGTGGCAACTGATACCATAAGAAAAAAAAGTCACCCCATCTTCCACCTCTGAATTATGCTAATTTACCCCCCCCCCCCCCCAAAAAAAAAAGTTCCATTTGATTTTGAACAGGAAAAATACTGATTCTTTGCAAGCTCAGTGTTCCTAAGAAAACTAATCCTGTCCGAATAGGATGTCTGGGATTGTGGTATTATTTCCCACAACACTCCTCCTTGTTTATTTTTACCTTTGTTATGTGCTGTAACTATTCTTTCGTGGAGCACATTTTTGACAACTGCCAGCTCCACTTTCATCATAGACCTTTGAGCCATCTGACGAAAAAACTAAATTAATTCTTGATCATGGAGAGTAATAGCAGAGTGTGGTATCATAATAATATAATAATAATGAGTTCAATTTATATAGTGCTTTTCCCAAGCTCAAAGCACTTTACTAGTCAAAGATTAAACGTAAATACATATAAAAAGACAAATACAATAAACAATAATGATGTAACAAGACAAATACAATAAACAATACAGTATAAGCAAAAAAAAAAAATCTGGAAGTCTAATTAAGAGTGAAAACATACATATGGCCAAGCTAACAGTCCAAGCAGAATAAGCAGTAGCGTGAGATATCAATCAGAGCAGGCCCAATGTTGTAGACATGTAACCCACGTCGAACCACATCTTGAGTGCCACAGAGTCCAAATGAGTGCAAAACTTTAGGACCCCAAATGAAAAACGTGAACACTGATTCGGACGTACGTATGCAGAAGTTGCATTTGAATATGCCTACTAACCTACTATATAGTAGGAGAAAACAGTATGTGAAGAAATAAGTATGTTCGAAACCTTAGTATTCATAAAAGGATAGATAGATGAACAAAAATTAAATAAATAAACAAATGAATGAATGGTTCACATTTAATATGGCATGTGTATGATACTTGATACAAAACATGGACTTAAGAGGCATAAACGCATGCCCATGAAATACAGTTTTAAACCAAATAAATGGCTGCATATTTAACTGAGGATAATACAGGCTATTAGATTTATTTTCCATTCAAGAAACTCAATGTATTTTTTTTTCATTGATTTTCTTTGTAGATAGTAAACAAGAGTGCTGTGCATAGTGCTGACCTGGCCTTCCCTGCAAGGCCTGCCACAGCCTGAGAGGAGCAGAACCACCAGTTAAACAGACAGGAGTGCATTTTTATCAGTTTGTCAGTTCAAACAGCTATAATGAATCTTTCCAAGTTACTGGTTTTAAAACTTTTCTTCAAAGGCTGTTTTTTTTTTGTTATCTATTGCTTAATATAGCTATATTGTTCAATTATTTGTGAGTTTAAGATTTCCCCATCATTTGTTTCTTTGTGTTTTTCTCTGGTTTTAGCAAAATTATGTAACATTTTGGAGCAAATATGCAAAACAGTAAACCAAAACTCGAAGCTAAAATAGCAAATATCTCTACAGCTACAGTAAATTTTCCAGGAGAACTGACATAAGCTGGGATAAATGTGAGCCAGACAGCACAGAATATGAGCATACTGAATGTGATGAACTTGGCTTCATTGAAGTTGTCAGGGAGCTTCCGAGCAAGAAAAGCTAAAACAAAACACAAGATTGATAGCAGACCAGTATAACCCAGAACAGCCCAGAAACCAAGAGCTGACCCTAAGTTACATTCTAGGATGATCTTTTCTCTGTAATAGCTCAAATTCATATATGGGAAAGGAGGGGATATTGTTAACCAAATCACACAGATAATCACCTGTATTAACGTTAAGGAAACAACACTGAGTCTCTGTTGAGGAGGCCCAAACCATTTCATGACATTACTTCCTGGAAGTGTAGCCCTGAAAGCCATTAAGACCACTATTGTTTTCCCCAAAACACAGGAGATGCAAAGGACAAAAGTGATCCCAAATGCTGTGTGACGCAACATACAGGACCATTCAGTGGGTCGACCAATGAAAGTAAGTGAACAGAGAAAACACAGTGAGAGTGAGAAGAGCAACAGGAAGCTCAGCTCTGAATTGTTGGCTCTTACAATAGGTGTTTCTTTATGAAGATAAAAAAGAAAAGATGCCATTGCTGTTAATAAAACTCCAATGAAGGAAAAAATACAAAGCACCATCCCCATGATTTCAGTATAGGAAAGGAATTCAACCATTTTTAAGACACATCTGTCTTTGCTTTCATTCGACCAGTATTCCAAATCACAAGGGAAGCAGTCACTAGAATCTGTGAAGAAAAAAAAAAAAAGGAAAGTGAATCATTAAGAACCTAGAACAACAGACAGTATTGCTCATCACTTTATCACACCAGGATGTCCTATTTTACCTGTGCCATTACTGATTTCTCCCTCTGCACATGCTATACAGTCATAACAGCAGACAGGTCGTCCTTTTTGCACAGCCTTCCTAGTGCCTGGGGGGCAGGTCTCACTGCATACGGACACAGGCAACTATAAGAAAACAAGTTGTCATATAAAACCTCAACTTATTATGATTTGAATAGTTAAAGTAATTGTTTGACACCTTGGAATGTTTTTTTTTTTGACACTGTTTTCATATATTTATATTTCATATAAGTTTGTTAAAATGATTGTTCTGTACTTGGCTGTCCTTTTCACAATTCAGATATTTCATGTGACCTCAATAATTTGTTATTAATTAGTATTAATATACCTGTCCACTGTTCCCTGGCCATAACACATTTTCCTGATTGACCTGAAGATGTTTCTCTGAAGGCAGTGAGCTGTCATAGACACCCACATTCTTAAACTGCAGACCTCCATTCCCAGCAGGCTGCCAGTTCACCAGGTCATATCTCGCCACTGGATCACCACTTGCATCAAAGAAAATGTCTTCACCTGTTTTGACAGTGAATCTCACATCTCTCATATACTCCAACACCTGAGAGGAAACCACATTTTAATTAGATTATTGTTATTATTATTATTATTATTATTATTATTATTATTATATTCTAGATTAAAAGTTAGTTTTTTCTATGATTATGATTTAATTATTTTTATTTATTTGATTTTTATGCTCACACCTATTCTATTTTAATCATTTGTATTATGTTTTTTATATTGTTATTTTATGTGCTCTAAATACCTTTTGTGGTGTGGGCCGTTCTACTTTGCTACTGTTGGAGGATTTGAAGTCTTTTAATATATTATGTAGTGTATGTGCAATAGCATACACTGCAGTGTACACTTTATTTGCTATCCGTAGCTCTGAAACATCAGTATATTCATTTTGCAGCTCTGCCAGTTTCTCTGAACCAGTACAGCCAACATTGCTGCTAATCCTGAAAGAACACTGAAATGCTGTCTCCCAGAATTCTTTTAAAAGTTCATTGTTTGGTTCTTGATCAGGGTGCACATTCACTAGGAACTCTCGCAGACCCAAAAGTTTAGCATTTGCTATAGCAAAACCCACAGCTCCTGAAAGGAAACTGTATTCCTTTGTTTCTGCAATAGTTCGAGAAGTGATCCAGGATTCACTGCCAACCCACTGTATCCCTGTGATGTTATGTTGCGCAATTACATTCACAAGGGGAAAAAAATCTCTTAGTGCAACAAAAGCCAGCACCACCTTGGCAGTGCCCTTCTTTATCACTTCTAGCGTCTTCAGAAACTGCTCTTGTGGATCGGTTCTTAATATGGTTTCTGAGTATTCAATACAAATCCCTACTTGTTTTGCAGCCTCCTCAAATGCTGCAATGCCATTATTACCATAGTCACTGCGACTCCTTACTGTGCCAACCCAGGTCCAGCCAAAGTGCTTTACAAGCTGAGCCAGTGCTCTGCTTTGGTAATAATCACTGGGTATTGTTCTGAAGAAGGATGCAAACCTTTTTCTGTTACTCAGGCATGCACATGTGGCAAAATGACTGATCTGCAAGAAAAAAAAGCCAGAACATTTTAACTACACAGTTTTTCATTTACTTAATACATACAATTTATTTTAATCTTTCTAATATCCAAAAATGCATAAGTGTTATCACATAGACTGCAACAATCTAAATAATTTAACACACTGTTTTCTGCATTTACAACAATTGTTTTTAATTGGTTAAATATGACTTGAAGCACATATTTTTGGTGCATGCTTCAGGGGTTCAACATGCACTGATTTAACATGATAACAAACAGCAGATAAATTAGAGTTCTTACAACAGGCAAACTGAATGGACCAACTACAGAAGCCAAGGCTATGGTTGGAGAGGAGTTTGACTCTCCAACAATGGCATTAACAGCTGGTGGTCTAGAACAGGACGTGTCACTCAGAGTCTCTTCATATCCATTCATCAAAGCCATGCCTGAGAAGATAGCCTGAGCTATTGAGCCACAGGAATCATATATCTTATAGCCCAAAGAAACACCAGGCAATAGCTGTGTATTGTTATTAATCTCCTCAATGGCAAAAATCAGTGTCTGAGCAAATTTAAATTCACGCAAGCTGAAGCTGTGAAAATAAAACAGTTTTATTACATCAAAGTTTTATTACATCATTAAAGAGTCATGTTCAGCTTTTTTATATCATCATACAAACCTGACACATGTTGTTGGCTCTGGTTTGGAGGTGAAAGGATGCATCTTTAGCAGAGCACTAATGTGGATTGAGAATATCGCTCCAATGTTAATGTCTCTTTCTGTAGAAAGTAGAGGAAGGGCAGGCTGACTAAGCAGTCTGCAGAGTTGTGCTGAATAGACGCCATACACCACCAGCAACAGTAGCGGCAGTGACACAGTCCTCTTTGCCATGCCAATCTGTATGAAGAGCAGGAACCTCTGAGGGAGAACAGGGATAGTGCTGCCTTTTATTGTCTTTAAATGTCCTTTGGGGTTGGCATTATGAATCTTTAACGCTAGTTGGCTTTTTACGCTTATTTGTCATTATGGAAGAAACAATAGCGAAGTAAGATATTTAGCTGATATATATCAGTGGCGAGCGGTGACTTTTTTAACCAGGTATGCTGAGCGATAAGACCCCCCACATCAGCTTTTAGGACACTCTAAAGGGATCACAGATGACAAATAGCTAAGAAACACTGCGGCAGGTGTCGATTTAAAGTATGCACATTTCCTACCTTATTTGTGAATGAAATTCATCTCCAATCCTTCTTCTATTGGGTAACACGCCCCCCCCCCCCCCCCCCCCAATCTCCATTGGCTTTTAGGAAACTCAAAAGGGATCACAGATGACAAAGAAACACCGTGGCTGGTGTCGATTTAAAATTATGCACATTTCCTACCTTATTTGTAAATGGAATTCATCTCCAATCCTTCTTCTGTCATTTCAGGTTTATCAATTGTTGAATGCTAGAAAAACATAGCTGGTTTTCCAAGTAAAAAAATGCCAAATAACGTTTACATGTAGTTACGTTATGATACGTAATCAGAGGGTGGGGAGTTCCCCAATGTCAGACCATGCAAAATACCCAAAAGTATTTAAAATATTGCAAAGTAACGTTGCAACCTTGCAAACTATAATAGAATCAGAGGACTTTGACTGTAAGCGACACGAGCATATGCAAAACAAAGGGAACAATATGATGTTTGTTATTATAAAAATAATTGTATATAGCCCACGTTTTATAAATATTATATATATATACAGGTGCATCTCAATAAATTAGAATGTCGTGGAAAAGTTCATTTATTTCAGTAATTCAACTAAAATTGTGAAACTCGTGTATTAAATAAATTCAATGCACACAGACTGAAGTAGTTTAAGTCTTTGGTTCTTTTAATTGTGATGATTTTGGCTCACATTTCACAAAAACCCACCAATTCTCAACAAATTAGAATACTTCATAAGACCAATAAAAAAAACATTTTTAGTGAATTGTTGGCCTTCTGGAAAGTATGTTCATTTACTGTACATGTACTCGATACTTGGTTGGGCCTCCTTTTGCATGAATTACTGCATCAGTGCGGCGTGGCATGGAGACAATCAGCCTGTGGCACTGCTCAGTTGTAATGGAAGCCCAGGTTGCTTTGATAGCAGCCTTCAGGTCATCTGCATTGTTGGGTCTGGTGTCTCTCATCTTCCTCTGGACAATCCCCCATAGATTCTCTATGGGGTTCAGGTCAGGTGAGTTTGCAGGCCAATCAAGCACACCAACACCATGGTCATTGAACCAGCTTTTGGTTCTTTTGGCAGTGTGGGCAGGTGCCAAATCCTGCTGGAAAATGAAATCAGCATCTTCAAAAAGCTGGTCAGCAGAAGGAAGCATGAAGTGCTCCAAAATTTATTGGTAAACGGGTGCAGTGACGTTAGTTTTCAAAAAACACAATGGACCGACACCAGCAGATGAAATTGCACCCCAAATCATCACTGACTGTGGAAACTTCACACATGGTTTCTGTGCCTCTCCACTCTTCCTCCAGACTCTGGGACCTTGATTTCCAAATTAAATGCAAAATTTACTTTCATCTGAAAAGAGGACTTTGGTCCACTGTGTTTTCTGAAGTCCACAGTCAACGCAGCCATCTACCAGGAAATTTTAGAGCACTTCATGCTTCCTTCTGCTGACCAGCTTTTTGAAGATGCTGATTTCATTTTCCAGCAGGAAAAATCATCACAATTAAAAGAACCAAAGACTTAAACTACTTCAGTCTGTGTGCATAGAATTTATTTAATACACGAGTTTCACAATTTGAGTTGAATTACTGAAATAAATTAACTTTTCCACGACATTCAAATTTATTGAGATGCACCTGTATATATATAATATATTTTTTTTTACCACTTATTGTCACATAACGTTGACAATAACATATATCTTCAACATACGTTGTCTATGACCAAAAATGTAAGAAGATATGTTTTCAGTGGACTTTTAAAATTTGCTTTGCTTGAGAAAACAAAAAGTTACAGTGTTTTTTTCATTTAATTTAGTCGAGTTGGTTTTGCAATAAACACAATTAGATTTTCGGCAAACAAAATCTGACAGGATCAGCACATTTTTCCGCTTGGGCGAGCACTTCGCGGATAGCTTACCTCACACATGAAATCAGCCGCAGATCAGAAAATCACTGAGAACGCGCTACAATCCTGACAAGTCATAGCAACAGAGCGGAGGCGAGAAAGCTGCGGAGAATCTGCTCGCCTGGAAGCAACCATAACTGATGTTGATTTAGAGAAAATTACTGCCGTTTGGCAAATAAATCATTTTACATACTTATTCCTAACTCTTTAAGCGTTTAAGTTATATTTCAAATGACAAGGGATCAATTTATAATCATGTTTATATGAATTATCCCGTGAACTTATTCTCTCAAATGACCTGGGTATGCGGAGCATTCACAGCTTATATGGACGGAACGCCACTGATATATATATATATATATATATACAATAGACAGTCACACTTTATATTATATTAGGTGGTATGATAGTTCTGGTGCAACTTCACACAATCAACAAGGTGCGTGGGAAAAAAAAATATTATATTGATACAATACCACTGACACTTGTGACGTTAAGGGGTCAAAGCAAACAAAGAATGTAATTAAAAAGGGAATTGTATTTTGTATATATTTTATAGAATACAATGCACACCTATATGCAAAATCATTATGTAAATGATCTTATAAAAATTATTTTAAAACAAGCTCTTCATTCATGCCAATAGCGAACAAACTTTTAAAATAAAAAATCCAAAATACCTCTCTTCTTTTCCTAATTAGATTATATATATGACATTTTTAGTATTGCATGTAATACAACTTTTAATGTGTATATCTATTTTAAAAATAGGGTGTTCAAAACACTATATTTTTGGTATATTAACAATTAATACAGTTACATCATTTAAAATTTCCAAGAGGGGTTTTTCCTGTAACAGTCCTGCTTGTAGATTTCTTCGGGGAACAAGCCCTAACTAGTTGATCCCTAATGTTTCTGGCTATTTTGTAAGCAATAAGTGGAGGGTCTTTAAATGTATCTTTTAGGGATGGATCATCTTGTAGAATGTACCAGTATTTTTTCACCACCCTACTTATATTGAAAGTTTTTGGTGATGTTCTCCTACATTTGTTTGGGTTTAGATGATCTTCACGGCGTCTAGCTTGTATCTTTTGTTCTGAAAATGAAAGCCACTTTTCAATTGTAACTTCTTTCTTTATATTTTGATAACATTCAATGTTTTTCTGTTTCATATTCATCACTATCTTCACAAATACGTTTTATTCTTGTGAGTTGACTTATCGGTAAACTTAAAAAAAAAAAAAAAACTGGATGGAAACTTTTACCATGTAACAATGTGTTCCTGTCTGTTGGTTTCGTATATAGGGATGAAGTGAGGTTATTGTCTATTTTTTTAACCAATATACAAAAAGTGATTTTTTTCCATATAAAAAGTTAAAGAAAATTTTAGACCATTAAAATTCATAATTGTATGAATTTGTAAAAAATAGTAACTTCCCCTTTCCAAAGTAGAAACACATCATCAATGTATCTTTTCCATGAAATAATATGTGTAAGAAATTGTTGTTGTTGTTTTTTTCATATAAAATATTTTATTCTAGTAAACCCACAAAAAGACTTGCAAAACTAGGTGCCATTTTTGTTCCCATTGCTGTGCCTGAAATTCAAATGTATGGAATGTCATCAAAAAAGAAAAAAATCCTTTTCAGAACAAAATAAGCTAATTCAATCAAAAAATACTGTAGATGGAATTTTATTTGTCATTTTATTAAGAAATTTTTCTAACGCTTCAAGTCCCTTTTATGATCAACATTGGTATAAAGAGATTCAATATCAAGGGTACACATTATTGTATCTGAATCAAGTTGTGGAAGATCTTTAAGATATATCAGGAACTCGGAACTGTCTTTTAGATTTGGAACAAGATCTTTTATATGGTAATAACTGGAAATTCTGTCCATAAGACATTATTACCAGAAACAATTGGTCTACCCGGTGGATTTGTTAAGCATTTATGAATTTACAAAAAAGCTTTTTGAGGATATTGGTTAAAAACGGACCCACTTTATATTAATTGTCTTTACTGTGTATTTATATTTTAATTAATTATTTGATACAATGTACTTATTTTGTACATTGTACGTATATTTAAAATCCCTTCCTGTAATTACAACTGAAATTAATTTCTGTAGTTACATCTATAATTACACTGTTGACCCTACTCTTACCCTTTAAACCTACACTTAAACCTAACCAGACTACCAAACCTGTTCCTAACCTTAACCTATATCGATATAACCTCATTATATCGACCACATCAATAGCAGCAAGATTTATTTTTATTTTGTATTTGTGTGTGTGTGTGTGTGTGTGTGTGTGGACGTAAGTAGAGACACCTAATATAGGTAGTATATAATAAGTAGAACCATAAAATAATTTCAATATATATATATATATATACAGTATATATTAATTTTCCACCATTTAGAATTTTCTTACATACATACATATGTACATACGTACATACATACTATTTTTCTAACTCCTAGTAGCCTGTTTATCCAAATTTGCTATGCATAATTCAAAGACACATTCAGCATAGTTATCAAAACATTTTTATTTCATCAAAGTGTTGCCCGGATAGGGCAACATTTTGGGGTTCAACTATTTTGACTACGGTTACGGTTAGTAATTTGGCTGGGCCCCCCTCTGGTCCAGTGCCTGCCTGGTAGGGCCGTGGGTTAATCCAGCCCTGCATACCAGTGGAAAAAAAATCATCTCCCTACTACCACTGTTCTCTGCAGGGCCTCCTCCTGGCAGCAACAATCGAAGCCATGTCAAGTGCAAAATGGGTTAGGACATTAATTTTTTTGGGCTGGGGGTAAATAATCAGGAAAAATACCAGTAAATTGACTACCTCAAACCTTAGTAAATCATGTTATGTGATTCAGTTAAATACTCTCCTGCCATAAATGTTGCATCTGAAAGGGACACTGAAATGCATATGAAGTAAGGTCAGCTGCAAAAATGACTGTCCATGCCTTTTCTTTGCTAATTTGCCACTGCACCTCTTTAGTAAATCCTAACAGTTGTTCTGTAACACTAGTAGACTTATATACCGGAATTCTATAACTACTAGAATGGCCATAGAGGTCATTCTGATCGTTCATACTAGACTGAACTGAATGTCATTTTTGTCATATCATATTTACATTCAAAGCTTCTTTTAAGGTTTTACAATGAAGCTATGAATGTCTGTCATCATAGTTTATGATGTAATCACCCTAAAAATATGATATTTTTTGTAATATTTAATCGTGTAAGGGCTATGTAGACCTCTGCTGAATGTGCGTGCCTCGCAATTGTGTCCGGCAAGCGGGAGAGCAAAAGTTTTTCACTGCAGTGGAAATGTTGTATTTGAAAGTCTAAATGCCAACAAATATGAACTGAAGCAGAATATTTCTGTAGATAAAACATGTTGTGAATTTTGGAAATTATTACATCTTTTTTTCAATACATTTTTACTTTTGAACTTTACAAAGTTCTGGAGTTATTGGAAATGTTTGCATCACATGAATCTGAAACAATTTTATGCAGCCACCACTGGAATCGTGATCCATGAATAAATGGATCTGTTATGATAGTATAGATAATAATAAACACCATTACTGTTGCTTATTATTAGTTTGTTTTATTTCACAATATCAGTCTTGTCTGGGCTAAAATTAGCTATGCATTAGCTATAGCATTACACTAGCATGCAGGGCCGTTTCTAGGCATAGGCGAGCTAGGCAGTCGCCTGGGGTGCCACCAGCTGAAGGGGCGCCAATGAGCACACGTACTGGCACTTTTAGCAGGGTTGTGATAAAGAGTGGCACAGTCACCCTGAAATATGACTGCCGCCCCCACTGGATCCCCCAACATTATTGGGCTAGAGTACTGTCAATCTGACGATGCCTGTATGCCACTAGATCAGAGTGCTGTCAATTGCTGCCTGATTGTTGCATGCAAAGTTTGCATTTGGAGCGCTCAACAACGCCATTAGATCAGTGGGCTCTGTCAGTGCTTTGGCAAGGTAACACTTTTTTTTGCCATGCAATAAAGTTAAGTTCAAAGGCCAATTTAAAATATTGATACAGTAAATAAAGTGCACAAAATCAGTATTTTGTTTAGGCAGTATTTGAGGCACTTTTGTGGCACATATGTCCAAATATTTGTGGCATATTTGTCCAAAAGGTGTGCGTGTTTTGCGCCAATGCATTGTTAAAGGATCAGCGTGTAATGTAATATTCCCATATAAACTTTAAAATCCAATTAAAAAATATTTGTATAGTATAATTTGCTAATTCACAAGATCAATACATCCTTTATTAGACCACTTTGTCGAGTTAAATGCATCCTTGTTACGGAGGTGTCGAAATGCTGAATCAATTCATTCACTTCCAACAGCGCTTAATGGGAGCAGCGTCATAGAGGGCAGAGCGTCACGTTATTTAAAGGGGACGTTAACGCGTTAACGAGTAGCAAATGATTAAGTAGCTGCATTGGTTACTTTTATGCCACTGATAAAGCTTTTAAATGTAGTTTGGGGTAACAAAGGGGTTTTATAGGTTTGACTGAAATAATAATGCAATAACTGACACTTTAAATCAATGTTTCAAGAAACAACAACAAAAAAATTGAACAAAAAACAGATAAAGACAAAAAAGTAGCCATTGATAATATTTAAACAATATGTAGTAGTAGTATACAAATTAAAATTTAATAACATTTATTTATGTGTGATTTATGTGTAAATTATGTGCAATGTCTTAGCCACTAGGGATTGTTACATAGGGATATACAGGCATCTAGTGGCAACACAATGATATTACAGATAATAAATTGTGCAAAATAACAGTCAATACAGTCAATACAGTCATGACAGTCTTAACAGTCAATTTACAAATAATGCATTCAGATTTGTGGAACTCAATGCATAATGAAATTAATTTATGTGTGAAGACAATTTCTTAGGTACTAGGCATTGTTACATAGGGTTTATACAGGCATCTAGTGGCTACACAATGGTACTACAGATAATAAATTGTGCACAGTTTTTTATCTTAACAGTCAATTTACAAAAAATGCGTTTAGACTTGTGGAACTCACAATGCACTGAATCTCCACAAATTAGTGTCGTTACTATGACGAGCAATTTGAATGTGACAAGAAACTGGTGTCTGAAAATAAATATATATATATATATATATATATATATATATATATATATATATATATATATAGATATATAATTTTGGTGGGAGGGGGGGCAATAGGAATTTCAAATTGGCTAGAAATGGCCCTGCTAGCATGCAAATAATAATATCCATTATTATTATTATTATGGCTATTTTATCATAACATTGAAGTAGGCTATTATTGATAGTCTTCCAGCCTAACATACCTGGAACCGTGGCAGATTGAATGACAGCAGTTGTTGTATTGGAGGTGTCCACCTGGCTTTTTTTTAAAAAACAGGAATTGTAGCTTAGCAATAGAATATTAAAACAACTAGAACAAAAGTTGCTAGGAAACAGTGACGTGCATCTTCAACTGCAGGAAAAATATCGCAAAAGCAGAAATTATACGCCGTCTGTAATTCGAACGGTCAATTTGACTGCTTTGACCATTCAAGGTAGAAACTTTTGTGAACTCTTTTGTGTTTTGTAATTTTAATAAAATAACAATTTTATAATAAAATATACACACATTTAGTTATATGGGTTTTATTTAAAAAAAGTTATTACATTTAAAAATTTAAAAACGGTCAAAATGACTGTCTTGGTAGTGTTAGCGTTAAACGCCAAAAGAGTCAATCTGACCCTAATTGTCCAACATCTTCTAAATCCAGAGATAACCAAATTCTACCTATTCCTCTTGATGAATATTTAGTAAGTGGCAATTAAAAAGTTTTGTATTTTGAGTGTATTTTCACAACTCTTTTGTAAACCGCATTCACCTTTACATTTTCAATTTTTTTTAAATAAATTATGGATTCCCAGCAAAGGCGGCAATAATAATAATAATAATAATAATAATAATAATAATAATAATAAATACATAAATAAAAATGAAGGCCGATTATCTGCTATAGGGTTGAAAGAAATAAATCAAGGCAAGAGTAATGCATGGTTCATCACTAGATGCCTGTTTAGCCCTATTAATATTCAAATGGGTTTGTGCAATCCCTAGTTGCCGAGAAAAGTGTTTTCATAAATAATATATTGCATACTTTTCCTATTAGGTTTTGCATTTGGATATATAATTATTCATGATCAAAGGCTATTTTTTATATCTTCTTTCTCAACTAACTGATAAACAGTCTCAAACTCTGTGTTATCAGTTGTGTTATCAATGCCCTTTAATTAGAATAAAGATGGCATTGTCAATGTTTAGATGTTTAGATTTTTTTTTAAACAAAGTAGCCGGAAACCATGAATAAAATGTTACATCTTGAAAAAGAAAAAAAATTACTCAAACCTGAATGACATTCTGCTAAATTACAGTAAACATCTATTGCATGTTATAATTGTACTGATAAAAGGTATCCTTACCGTGAAATGTTTATCAGTTCAATTCAAATACATAGTCACTTTGCAATAGTGTGGTTTGAGTGACTTTTTTCATTTTTATTGTTTATTAAAAATTATTAAACTATAGAATTGAAAGTGGTTTTACACGACATTCTGCCCCCCTGACATCTGAAATGATGGTTATGCCCTGATCATTCATTCATTCATTCATCCATTCATCCATCCATCCATTCATCCATCCATCCATCCATCCATCCATCCATCCAATTACTAAAGAGTCTAAGCCACATGATGACGATGTTCGGTCAGGTATAATGCAGTCAGAGTGAAATTTCAGCTTTTCAAGAAAAAGCACAAATAAAAGTTGGGCTCAGTGGTTTTGTATCCTATTCCCCTTGTTCTGGTATCAGCTGTTGTATTTAACAACCATCTTGAACTTGTGTCAAAATTACGTTGCATATTATGAGGTACAACACATATTGCGCACATAAGAGGTATAAACTTGTGTACATAAATTTCAATCATAAAACAAACAAATGGCTATATGATTTAAATAGCTGTTAGAAATACAAGCAATCAATTGAAATTTCCAATTTTTTGTTAACTGCAAGAAGTCAATGTTATTTTTTAGTAAGTATATAATGCAGGTCCAGAACATGGCTGTGATAGAGATGGTCACTGAGAGTACACTGTGTCTAGTGCTATCCCGGACTACACTGCAGAGCCTTCCACAGCCTGTGGAGAGCAGAACGAATGGGTCAGACAACAGTGGAAGCAGTGCTGGTATTGTGTAGCTATCATTTCACATGATGGAAATGGAATCCACCCGTTCATCAGATAGAAGTGTATTATGAAAGCTATACTTAGTACCTAAAATTTAATTGAAGGTTTCATGTTTACAGTTTACTGTCAGATAAAATATTTTGAAAAAAAAATTTCTCCTCATCTGGGTTACTTATCTGTTGCTTTATACAGCAATGTTGTTCAATTACATGTTTATATGTGGGTTTAAAGTGTTTTAGGTGAAGATTTCCCCATTATTTGCTTCATTGTGTTCTTCTCGGGTTTTAGTAAAATTATGTAACATTTTAGAGCAAATATGCAAAATAGTAAACCAAAACTTGAAGCTAAAATAGCAAATATCTCCACGGTTACAGTAAATTTTCCAAGAGAACTGACATAAGCTGGAATAAATGTGAGCCAGACAGTACAGAATATGAGCATACTGAATGTGATGAACTTGGCCTCGCTGAAGTTATCAGAGAGCTTCCGAGCAAGAAAAGCTAAAACAAAACACAAGATTGATAGCAAACCAGTATAACAAAAAGAAGGCCAAAATCCAAGAGCTGAAACTAAGTTACATTCTAGGATGATCTTTTCTCTGTAATAAATGCAATTCATATATGGGTAAGGGGGGGGGGGTATTGTTAACCAAAGCACACTTAACCTGTATTAATGTTAAGGAAACAACACTCAGTATCTGTTAAAGAGACCCAAACCATTTCATGATGTTACTTCCTGGAAGTGTATCCTTGAAGGCCATTAAAACTACTATAGTTTTCCCAAGCATGCAAGAGATACAGAGGACAAAAGTGATCCCAAATGCTGTGTGACGCAAAATACAGGACTAACTCAGTGGGTCGGCCAATGAAAGTAACTGAACAGAGAAAACACAAAGTCAATGAGAAGAGCAACAGGAAGCTCGGCTCTGAGTTGTTGGCTCTGACAATAGGTGTTTATTTATGAAAATAAAACAGAAAAGAAACAGTTGTTGTTAGTAACACCCCAATGAAGGGAAAAAAACAAAGCACTATTCCCATGATTTCTGAATATGAAAGGAATTCAACCACTTCTATTACACATCTGTCTTTACTTTCATTCGACCAGTACTCCAAATCACAAGGAAAGCAGTCACTAGAATCTGTGAAGGAATTTCAAGGAAATATTACTGAATGGAAAGTGCATGATGAAGTCGATTAATGAGAATTATCCAGCATGTGTTTTACCTGTGCCGTTACTGATTTCTCCTTCAGCACATTGAATACAGTCATAACAGCAGACAGGTCATCCTTTTTGCACAGCCTTCCTAGTTTCAGGGGGGCAGCTCTTACTGCACACAGGCAACTATAAGAAAATAAGATTGCATATAAATTTCATGTTGTCATATGATATCATTAAATATATACTGTATATTCCATAATGCACAATCAAACCTCTACAAATGATTCAGAATGCAGCGGCCCTTCAACGAGCCCAAAAGAACCCATGTTACACCTCTCTTCATCTCCATGCACTGGCTACCGGTTGCGGCTTTGTTCTTTGTTCTTCTCAATGCCTGTCTTTTCATGATTTTAACATACTTCACATGCCCTCAATAAAGTGCTAGTATCTATATGTACCTGTCCACTGTTCCCTGCCCACAGAACATGTTCCTGATTGACTCAAAGACGTTTTTCTGAAGGCAGTGAGATAGACACCCACATGATTAAACTGCAGACCTTTATTCTCAGCTGCCAGTTCACAAGGTCATATCTCACCACTGGTTCACCACTTGCATCAAAGAAGATTTCTTCAACTGTTTTGATGGTGAATTTCACACCTCCCATATACTCTAACACCTGAAAGGATTGATCAATTATTTCTATTTTAATTTGTTTGATTATTATTTTTGTAATGTTATTTTATGTTCTTCAAATACCTTTTGTGGTGTGAGCTATTCTCCTTTGCTGCTGTTGGTGGAGGATTGAATGTATTTTAATATATTATGTAGTGTATGTACATACACTGCAGTGTACACTTTATTTGCTATTTTTAGCTCTGACACATCAGTATATTCATTTTGCAGCTCTGCAAGTCTCTCTGAGCCAGTACAGCCATCACTGCCACTGGTCCTCAGAGTACACTGAAAAACCGTTTACCAGAATACTTTAAACAGTTCATTGTTTGGTTCTTGATCAGGGTGCACATTCTCTAGGAACTCTCACAGATCCACAAGTTTAGCATTTGCTATAGCAAAACCCACAGCTCCAGAAAGAAAATGTTATTCCTTTGTTTCTGCAAGAGTTCGAGAAGTGATCCAGGATTCACTGCCAACATATTGCAGCCCTGTGATGTTGTGTTGTGCAAAAGGGAAGTCGTGGCCTAATGGTTAGAGAGTCGGACTCATAACCCAAAGGTTGTGGGTTCAAGTCTCGTACCGGCAGGGATTGTAGGTGGGGGGAGTGAATGTACAGCACTCTCTCCCACCTGCAATACCACGACTGAGGTGCCCTTGAGCAAGGCACTGAACCCCAACTGCTCCCCGGGCGCCGCAGCATAAATGGCTGCCCACTGCTCCGGGTGTGTGTTCACGGTTTGTGTGTGTTCACTGCTGTGTGTGTGCACTTTGGATGGGTAAATGCAGAGCACTAATTCTGAGTATGGGTCGCCACACGTCACTTCACTCACTTTTAAATTACTTCGACAAAAGCTAGCACCACCTTGGCAGTGCCCTTCTTTATCACTTCTAGCGTCTTCAGAAACTGCTCTTGTGGATCAGTTCTTAATATGGTTTCTGAGTATTCAATACAAATCCCCTCTTGTTTTGCAGCCTCCTCAAATGCTGCAATGCCATTATTACAATAGTCACTGCGACTCCTGACCGTCCCAACCCAGGTCCAGCCAAAGTGTTTGACAAGCTGAGCCAGTGCTCTGCTTTGGTAATAATCACTGGGTATTGTTCTGAAGAAGGATGGATGCCTTTTTCTGTTACTCAGACATGCACATGTGGCAAAATGGCTAATCTGCAAGAAAAAAAAAAGTCAGAGAATATTAACCTCAGAATCTTTTTTTTCTTTTATATTCCTAATCCACTATGCATTATATGCATTTTTTTATCCAAAACAACCTAAAAAAAGGAACAAAAGCAATACATCACTACTATAAAAATAGCATATCTGTTATAAACATACTGCTACAATATAAACAATTTAACACATTGTTTTCTATATTTTCAACAATCAGTTTCGATTAGTTCAGTATGCCTTGAAACATGTATTTTGGTGCATATTCCAGTTGTTCATCATACACTTATTCAACATGATAACAATCAGCAGATAAGTAAGAGTTCTCACAACAGGTAAGCTGAATGGACCAACTAAAGATGCCAAAACAATAGTGGGAGAAGAGATTGATTCTAGAGCAGGGTGTATCACTTAAAGTCTCTTCATAACCATTCATCAAAGTCATGCCTGAGAGGATAGTCAGAGCTATAGAGCTACAGGAATCATATATCTTATAGCCCGTAGAAACACCAGACAAAAGCTGTGTGTTGTTTTTAATCTCCTCAATTGCAAAAAATCAGTGTCTGAGCAAATTTAAACTCACGCAAGTTGAAGCTGTGAAAATAAAGCATTGGTTGTGTATTTACATTCAGCAAAGAATTCTCAGAATCATGTTCAACTGTTTATTCATCATAATGCTTGGTCTCAAATAGTTATTTTAATACAGACATGATGCATGTTGTTGGCTCTGGTTTGGAAGTGAAAGGATGCATCTTTAGCAGAGCACTTCTATGAAATGAGAAAATCGCCCCAATATTGATGTCATTTTGTGCAGAAAGTAGAGGAAGGGCAAGCTGACCAAGCACTCTACAGACTTATGCTGAAGCTGGCACACAGACCCCATAAACCACCAGCAACAGTGGTACAGTCCTCTTTGCCATGTCAAAAAAGACGCAGGGCAGGAACCTGTGAGGCAGAGCAGGGACTGTCCTGTCATTTTTTTCTGTCCTTTGGAGTTGGCATTATCAATCCTTAATTATAGTTTGCTTCAATGTATGTGCCTAGGTTGTCTAGGTGTGAAAAGCTGTAAATTGCAGAGATCCCAAATTTGATGGGATGGTTCCATATCCCATCTGCCACTCAAACAAAAGCACAAATCCAATTGACTCTATGTGGTGCTATTATAGAACTGACAAATTATATGGAATTATTTATGTCAATGTATAATTTTTTCAACTTTTTTGAACAGCTCCTAGGATGTTTCTCATGTAAGAGATCCTCATGACAGAAAGTAAGCAAAACCATTTTGATTCATCCAAGCATTGCACATATATAGGAAAATAATTTAAATTACATTTTTTATTTAATTATGGCAGGAAGAAAAGACAAGGAACACACCATAAAATTATATTTTTCTCTCTCAAGAATTTTTAAAACATGTACAGTTTATGGTCATGACTTAACCTCTTAAGACCGGCAAAACATTTTAGGAAAATAGTTTTTTTTTCATGTCATTACATTGTTTAGATCATTAAAAAAAAGTAAAAAAAAAAGATATTTTATTCATAAGTTATGCTACATCCTTGAAAGATGACATCGGGACTCTCTCTCTTTTTTTTTTTTTAAGTAAAAAGGCATGATTGAACATGCATAGGCAAAAACCAATACACTTTCAATTTGTTTTTAAAATCACCAATACATTTTTAGTTTTCAAGATTTTTTTTTTTTTTACCAAACTTTGTATAAAGATAATTCTCAACTATGTTATAACATAATTATTTGATATACCATTTTTCTTTATGCAAAATTTGTGTAAAATGGCCATAAACATGTTTTCTCATTATATATAATGTATCTATAAACTAAATCTAATTTGCATATTAATGTGTTTTTTGGGGCGACATGTAATGCAAAAAGAAGTATAAAAATGGGAGTAATAATTGACAAAATGTTCATAATAATATATAATATTTCATAGGAATATTGAAATATAATTTCTTTCCCTATTCATTTGTTGTTTCTCCCAAAATGCGTAATAAACATGCTTTTAGTCCCGGTGTCCTCATATGAGGACATGTATGAAATCAACGTCCTGTTTCGTAACAGAAAGTCATATTTTGATTTTAAACCCCATAACATTGACTTATGACACACAGTTTAAAAAATAGATTTAAATGATAATTACAAAATATTATAATTTTCCATAAGTATCACTAAATTAATATCAGACATTTTTGAAGACCAAGGAGAGGGAGTGGTCATGGTGAAACATCCAAACATTTACATCTGAAAAGCCCTGAATGTGCTCTGTAGAGGACATCCAGACTTAAAACTGTTGCATGTATAGTCACAGAGAAATACACTAAAATATAATGTCCTCATATGAGGATGCAGGGTCTTAGGAGGTTAAGCCACAACTAAAACCCAAATGCAGAACAGACCTCTGGCCACCACTGCAGCAAAGATTAAACATCAAAGTGTTTTACAACCCAAAAGGAGTTCCAGAAATTTCCCTCTTTCTTAATTCACTAGTGAAACAGACACATAATGCCATAAAAATCTCTAATAATCCATAGATAGCCCTTCAAACGAAGATTTTTCAGGACCCCACTTCAAACGAAGGGGCATGGGAATTATCAGCGTAAACCAGCTACATGGCTGCCCGCACGAACAAAAAGACACATACATGTATGTTTTCATACTCAGTGGTTTCCAGCACGCTCAGTTTTCAGTGTCCACCCAGAGACTTTGCATTACTGGGAGACACCCTCTGAGGAGGTTTTCAGAGCAGCCTGCTTGGTCATTTCCTGCCGGTCATCCACTTCAGGGCACAGAGTTGGCTACTCATAATATACCAGAGGCCAGTCTAGAGAGGCTGATTCCCTCAGTAGACCATATGGCAGCATGGAATCTTCTGCCAAAATGGGTCTCAATGGGTCCAGCAGAGTGTAGAAGAGGCTACAGAATCCAGTTTGGTTCTTGTCTGCCTCGATTTAATGGGGTCATTCCCACAGTGGTCGGCCCTAAGCATGCTATGGTAATGGAACGCAAAGTAGCTACTCTTTTGAGAAAGGAGGCCATAATATGTGTTAATTCACTTGAGAGTAGTGTTGTCAAAAGACCCGGTACTTCGGTACCAAGTCGGTACTAAAAAAATGAAAATGTTACGCTACCAGGTTTTTTTAAGTACCGGTGGTACCGAGTACCCGGTCATTTCTCTAAAGAACTAGTGAGGACACCTGGAACCTAACCCACGTCCACTTACAACAAGCTGTCCGCCGACAAAAGGACACTGGTCCCGAGTATGTCCCTGGTCAGTGGGTCTGGCTCTCCACTAAAGATCTACATGGCTCTCTACTAAAGATCAACACGGATGGCATCCTGGACCTGAATCTAGAGGAGGAGTTCCACCTAGCACATCTGGATAGACCAGCCCATTGACCCTGGGAGAGGCCCCCGGCGTCGTTTGCCTCCTCACGCCAGGAGACGCTCACAGGGAGGGGGCTCTGTCACAAGAACGAACTCCGTGGTTCCCTCCTTTGACCAGTAGAGGGCACCATCCCCTGATTGTATTGACTCTAACACACACATTTGCACTCACTACATTTACCATCAACCCCATACCTGGCTCTGATTGCTCCTGGTCACCTCAGATCCATTATCTGGGCTTTATAAATTGCTCAGGTATGCTGACTCTTCGCAAAGTCTTGTTTATCATCTGGTTAACATTTATGAGCGTTTATTACTGACTGTCTGCTTGTTGTGACCCTCGCCTGGATTATCTGCTTTGGTCTATGTTTTGTCTTTGTCTGCTGCCTGGCCCAATCATTACCTGTCTTACGAACTGTGATTGTTTGCTGCTTGCCTCGACCCTTACATGGATTACGCATGGATTACTGCTTATTCTCTGACATTGTGTTTGCTGGTGAATGATCTTTACCGGTTAACCTTGAGCTTTAATAAAAGCCTGCAAATGGATCGTAAGCCATGTGATGTCCTGTAACAAATACACACACATTCATGTACATGAAAGAAAAATGTGTATATATTAAATATATTTAGACATAATATAAATTACATTAACATAAATATATACATGTAAATGCATGTACATATTTTGAAAATATATACATGTATGTGTATTTATATATACACATAATCAATATACACAGCACACACACATATATTATGCAAACAAATTTTTTTTACAACAGCACTAGTTACCATACCCCATTCATATGGTATTAGTTTTATTTGTGCAGGTCTTAAAAAAGTCTAAAATCTGAATTTAACTTAAATTTGATTTTAAAAATCCTGCAAATACCCTGTAATAATTGTGTTGACTTTTGTTACAACCCACGGTTTAGCACAATTAAAGTATTTGAAGTTTTGGTTATGAATATGGTGGCATGGTCATACAGTGACTTCAAGCCAGTGACTACCCTGAACTGTTCACATTATAGATATGCTCCAGATATGTAATCACGTCCAGCCTTTTGGAATGGTAAACATGACACTATTCATCGCTCACACAAATAAATCATTGGATTTTTAGATCATTGTATTTGTATTTGCTGTTAAACATATGGGTGTTCTTTTCACAAATTGCAGAATTTGAGACAGATGTAATTGCGATTGGCCCATTAACTGTCTTTGCCAAAATGGATTCACACTGCAAAATTTATGAAGACCTTTGCAAACCAAAGAATAGTCCTTGGACAAAGAATGGAAACCTCTTGGTGCCCACTACACATGTAAGAACAACTGCACTCAACAAAACCTTGTATTAAAACATTATTCTCTCACTGGCCACTGAGTTTAGGGTTTTGGTCATGAGCATTAACAAAAAAAGACAGATATAATAAGATTAGGTTTATTAACAAGATAAATACAATAAATGGTGTGTGGTGCTGCACAGATCAATTAAAATCTGACTTGAAGCCGTGCATGTCAGTTAGTAATTTTGTCCGACTTGAGATGGCGCTGACGCCTTGCCACTGTTACACATGGCATCAAAGTACCAGGAGTGCGTTTCGAGAGCAGCTGGCACAGCTTTTCCAGAGCAACTGCAGGAGCACTGATGACTACACAGCTGTTTCATGATTGGCCAAATTCACCACATGGAAACAATGATGTGTGTTTTGGGTTTATTCTAACATCTTCAATAATTTATTCCAATAATTTGCGCAAATCTGTGTTTTTAGAATAGTAAAGGCTTTTTTTACTGCACTGCCGTCCAAAGGCAAAGTGCAGTAACTACACATTTGGTCAAAATTGAGTTAAGTCCTAAAATGTCTTAAGTCGCTGGGGTATATTTGTAGCAATAGCCAAAAATACATTGTATGGGTCAAAATGATTGATTTTTATTTTATACCAACAATCATTAGGATATTAAGTAAAGATCACGTTCCATGAAGATATTTTGTAAATTTCCTACTGTAAATATATTAAAACTTAATTTCTGATTGGTAATATTCATACTATTTATACTTCTACAGTAATATTCATACTTCATTTGGACAACTTTAAAGGCGATTTTCTCAATATTTTGATGTTTTTTGCACCCTCAGATTCCAGATACTCAAATAGTTGTATCTCGGCCAAATATTGTCCTATCCTAACAAACCATACATCAATGGAAAGCTTTCATATGATGTATAAATCTCAATTTCGAAAAATTTACCCGTATGACTGGTTTTGACATCTGTTCTGTCATGTGACAAAGTCTCCTGGTTCAATTTCATCCCTTTTCAGAGAAACGAGAGTGTCCAAATTGCAGTAACTACATAATCTAAGCTAATACCAAGGCAAACCACAGTAAGTGATGTTACTGCATTCCAGCTTTGTTTTCCTGGCTTTTACACTGCAGATACAACAAGTCAACAAGCCAACCAGCTAACCTATAGCACAATCCCGCGCCCAAGTGATGGTTGAACTTGTGTTAAAATGCAAATATCCAAAGACAGGTAAGGAAGTGTCACATGTATGATCTGTTTTGGTTTAGTTTTCTGTGTTTCCATTCTCCTGCCTAGTTTGTTGCCACGGTTTTTGATTAATTATCTCCACACCTGTTTCTGTTTCTCCCTGATTACTTTCTCAGTATTTAAAGCCTGTGTTCTCCTATGTTCCTTTGTCTGCTATTGATTTGATTTGTGTTTGGTTGTGCTTGTTTTTTCCTGTGGATTATTAAAGAACCCTCTTGGATGATACTCCTTTGTTGTGCGCCTTGTTTAGCATACCCGTTCCGTGAGAGAATAGCGGACTCTCAAAGCGAGTAGATTTTAGCGGCGTTTTTTTCTGTTTGTTTTTATTGTTTGTTTTGTCCGTTCTTTTCCCATTATGGACTTGCCCGCAGTCCAGCTGCTTTGCCTGGAGCAGCAGGACTGTCCGCTGGAAGACCACACCAGGGGCTTTATCGATCTGGCGTGCCTTACTCTTTCCTCGGACCTCTCGCTCTGTGTCTTCTACATCACCAGCCTGAGTGAGTGGTGTAAAGCACACCTGCCAACGGACGGTCCAAAGGAGAATTCCGCCGCTTGTGTGGAGTGGGTGCTGGAGAATAATGGACTGTTTTTCTCCGTCTGCCCCACTGAGGACAACTCCAGCCCCACTCCCGATCCAGAGCCCAGCCAGTCATCACCGTCACTCTGCACGGAATGTTCATCAGAGCCCACTGCAGCCGCAGAGCCCGAGCCTGCCACGATTAAAGAGCCAGCGCCATTTAAAGCGACAGAGCCTATCATCGCCCCGGAGCTAGGGCTCGAGAGCGTGACTGACCAGGTGCGTGAGCCGGCAACACCATGCGTCGTGGGGATAATTGTGGCGATCGAGGGTATGGAAGATAACCCCGCCCACACTTCCACCACTGAGTGAGCTGTTACTGGACTCTGAACTATTGAACTGTTTGAGTAATTCTTTCTTCTCCCTTTCCCGATTGTCCCGCCCACCTCCCCATTGTCTCCTGAGCTCCTGCTGGTTCCGTCCAGCTCTCCAGAGCCCCTGCTGGCTCTCCTGCATCTCCTAAACTCCCTGTTACTCCTAAGCACCCACCCAGCCTCCATCTACCGCCTCCTCTAATACCTGCCAGTTCCTCAGCCCTATCTCCGTTGGTGCCTGTCAGTCCCTCAGCTCACCCTCAGTCAGTACGATCTGGGCGCTCTGATCTGCCTTGGGACTTCCAGTCTCCAACTCCGCCTAGGTGTGAGGATCACCTGTCTCCACCTCCAGCCTCCGAGTCCTGGACTCCACCTCTGTCCTTCGACCCATCGGCTCCACCTTGGCTCCTAGCTCCCTCATCTCCACCGTGGCCTGTCATCTCACCAGCTCCACAGGGCTCCCTCGTCCCTCCGGCTCCGCCTTGGTCAGTCATCGACCGTCCACCACCTCGGGACTCCATTCCTCCGGCTCTGCTGCTGCTTGTCTCCGACCTGGGCTCCTACTCCACCGGCGTCATTTCTGTCAGTCGGCCCCCTGGTGTCGCCTGTTCGAACTCCACCATGGCTCCTCCCTCCGTCGACTCTACCGTGGGCCGCTATCCTGGCTGGCCGGCCTCTGGATCTCCACCTGGCTCCTCCTGCTCCGGGCTCCTCCCTCCATCTACTCCACCCTGGCACAATGAACTATGCCCATTTTCCATTGCCTGCCCCTCGCCTGCCCCACGCCCGCCTCCTGAACTCCCACCCTCCCTCTTCTGTTGGACTGTTTGTCGGCGCGAGGACGCGCCTTTCCGGGAGGGGACGAAATGTCACATGTATGATCTGTTTTGGTTTAGTTTTCTGTGTTTCTGTTCTCCTGCCTAGTTTGTTGCCATGGTTTTTCATTAATTATCTCCACACCTGTTTCTGTTTCTCCTTGATTACATTCCCAGTATTTAAAGCCTGTGTTCTCCTATGTTCCTTTGCCCACTATTGATTTGATTTGTGTTTGGTTGTGCTTGTTTTCTCCTGTGGATTATTAAAGAACCCTCTTGGATGATACTCCTTTGCGTGTGCCTTGTTTAGCACACCCGTTCCATGACAGGAAGATAGCAAAATATTAACTCCTAGCAAGGCAAAGCTTTATAATCAGTTAACATTAACTAGGCAGCCACAAATTAAACATACAGTTTAGCCTACCTACAGTGCTCCATACCCAGTTTAAAATTGCAAGTGCCATGTTTAAAATAAAATAAAAATATATTGACTGACGTTTTAATAGACGTTAAGTTGTTATGCTTTCAAATTTTATGCATATGTATGCAATTTCACAGTATATGTCCACCTCTTAAATTACTACGCCACTTGTGCAGTCACAATTCTTAGGCCAATTCTTTGTGTGTAACGTGTGTGACATTTTTTGTATGACATAATGGGCCAGTTTTACTAAGCAGGGCAAATTAGCGCGAGAGCGCAATTCCAAAACGGCGCCGATGGGTGTGGAAATGTCTGCGGGTGATTTACTAACAACTGCGCAAATTAAAGAACACAGACGCAACATCTCATTTACATATCGACCAACACAATATACCAAGCGCAGCACAAATTAGCGTAGTCGCAAATAAAGAATAAGAAATAAAGAAATCACAGTACATTGAAAAGAACCAGAGGCCAAAAAATTAAGGGTTGCAAGAAATTTTGATAGACCTGGTATTGTGTGACACCTAGTTGAGGGTTCCAAGTCGTCTTTTATTTCCTGAAGCAAATTAAATATAACATAATCTGGCATACTATATGTTCAGATAATGTGTTTTTCTGGCATTCCAAATAAATTAAAACATGTGGAAACAATCCTCTCCCTTCTACCACATGCTCTCTGTCCTCTGCGGTGCCTCCTCCTAGCAACAATAATTTCAGCCATTTCAAGCACAAAATAGTTTAAGACATGCTTTTTTGGGCGTTAAATAATGGCACAAATGCCAGTAAGTGTTAGTAAATGTTAGTAAAACGCGTTGCGTGATTCATTTGAATACTCTCCCCCCTAAAATTTTGCGTCTGAAAGGGAAACTCCTACAAATGCATATTTAATAAGGTTAGGCCTGTGTCAACGCCTTTTCAGCACTAATTCTTCATTGTGTGTCTTTTGTAAATCCTGACAGTACTATTTTAACACCAAAAGACAGTTTGTGCTGGCGCAAGCTGTTAGTAAAACTGGCCCTATATCTGCAAAAGTCTTCAGCTGATGGTTTTGCTAAACTAACACAATACAACAAGATGAGGCTGTTAGCTAAAACAATATTTCAAAGGTAGGCCTACTATAGTTTATAAACCTGTAATGTTGAGTTAATACATACAGTATTTAAAAAAAAAAAAAACATCCTTACCTGTTAAAGTTTATCCAATTTCTTTAGTAATTAAAATTTTGGCGTTTTTTAAATCCAGAGGCTTCTCAATGTTGTGGCATCTTGAAACTCATTGATTTTTATTTTGAGTGATGACACATTCACCCTTCCAAGATGGCAGACGCCTTGGCAGATGATGACCATTACAGTTGGAAGTGAGGCACGTTCACAGTACTAATAATGGTTAATAACAGTTCTGACTTAGCATTAATAATTTTAAATTCAAATAGGGCTGGGCGATAAATCGATAATGATAATTATCGCAATATAATTTTCCTTGATAAAACGTTCGATATAATGTTTATGCGACATTACTTAAATGTATTAAAGGAGTAATGGAATATAATTACAGTATATTTTTTGTGATTAAGCTATAGCATGTGTGCATTTAGCCTATAGGCTACTAAGTTTTTAGACTACTGTTTTTCATACAAATACCTAAAAACCATATAGTTATGTGGTAACACTTTATAATAACTTTCATTAATAACTCATTAACAAACATTATGTAATGCTTAACAGATCATTAGTTCATATATATTCACATATCTAGAAAAGTAAAAAAATGTGCTTGTTAGTGTTTACTAATAAGTGTATGAAACATTACCTAATAATTACCATTTCATGTAAATTAAAATGCTTACAAATGTCATTACACATCTAATTCATATGATCATGTACATCTTGAAAATCTACAAATGATTTTAACAGATGTTATACAATGATTAAAAGCTGTTGTTAATGCACAACACTTTTGCTGCTGTTGAGATGTGATATGGGTAAGGTTAGGGACAAGTTTGGTGTATGGGTTGGGTAAGGGGTCAACAGTGTACAGGGGTCGATTCGATTACTATAAGGGAACATGATTCAATCTGTTTATCAATCCCCCCGGGGAGCGAACTCGGCGTTCCGCCTCTCTTCCTCCGAGGAGGTTGAGGTGGTGGGCGTCGATGAGGACACGCCCCCTCAGTCGCCCCAGTATGGGGAGCTTTTGGAGGTGGTAACTCGTGCCGTGGTCAAACTGAATATTGAATGGCCCGCCGAGAAAATGGCTGAACCGCAAAGAAGTAAATTAGATGAGCGGTTTTTGCGTACTAAGCCACCACCTCCACGCCGGAGCCTGGCTTTTTTCCCCGACCTCCACACCGAGATGTCGAAGTCGTGGGGAAGACCATTCTCGGCAGTCCTCCTCCCTTCGAGGATCCAGACCAGCAGAGGCTAAACTGCATGTGTCCGGTGCGTGCACTGGATGCATATGTCCACAGAACTGCCCTGTGGAGGAGGGCGGACCAGTTACTCGTTTGTTACGGTCCCCCTAAGAGAGGTCTGCCGGCAAGTAAGCAGACCCTCAGTCGGTGGATAGTGGATGCCATCTCCTTCTCTTTGTCACGCTGAACGGCGTTCCCCTAGCGTTTCTCGACGCAGCGTCTCGTTCCCTCGAGGAACTAGGGTTACATACGTAACCCGAGGCGTTTTTTCCCCCCTGATGATGATGTATGATTCAAGGAATATTCTGTTTAACGATTCACAATAGTATACTAATATAAGTGTTGAGGCAATAAAAACACGTTTTGCACCCAAATTACAATGTGTGTAATTAGGCCTGTCGCAATAATCAATATATCGACTTATCGCGCAATATATGTACATTACCTCAATAATTATTGGTGATGCAATATATCACCCATTATATTTACTTAAAAATGAATGTCACCGTGTTTTGTACATTCCACTTGCGCCAGTGTCTTTTGCAGCATCTCGTACATAATGTGGTGTAGTCATGAGGTGCTAGTTCAAATTTAAAAAATGCTTCACGTGAATCACGTGAAGTTCAACTTTCTATTTGACTTGAACTGTTACGTCACTTCCTGTTTGTTCCTGCCGTGTGGTTTGAGTTTGAGCTCCGTCAAGTTAATTCTTTTCACAAATAACCTGCCTGATTTATCTCAACTGCTCTGTGTACCAATAAGTACACATGAACTAGACGAAATAACTAGCAACATGGGGGCAACAGCTTCTAATGTATTAGAGAAGATAGTCAATGATGAACTGTCTTTAACTGAAAAATTAGTGTTTACTATTGTCATTTTGCATTATTGACACTATTTTCCTAATTAATGCTGTTCAGTTGCTTTGTCACAATCTGTATTGTTAAAAGCGCTATATAAATAAAGGTGACTTGACTTCTACAAAAAAGTTTCATCTGAAGATATGGTCTTGTTTAGGGACCTGTGTCTTTGTGGATACGGACATCTGACTGCTAAGTAGGGATTGTGTTTTTCAGCAATAGTGTGCACCCTTAATTTACAGAGAAAAGAAGGTCAGGGGAAAATCTGTAGATGGAAAAATCTCCATACAAGTTCTTTGTGCATTTTTCTTTTTTTCTACTTGTTTGCACTTTTTGTTATAAAATATTTATTCAGGTTTTTAAGGTATCTAATATTTTGATACTTAATTTCTATTATCTAAATATTCTTAAAAATTTTTAAGTTTGTTGTCATTTGGAAGTGTGTAGGCCTTCTGGCATTATTATGCTGTTACATTATGATTATATATTCAGTGGCATAAAATGACCTTTAAAATGACAATAATATCACTGATAGCAATTATTTCTGGGGCAATATATCGCACAACAAAAAGTTGTTATCGTGACAAGCCTGTTTAATGTCTTTACCAAACATTTAGCTAAACTTAACTAACCACCCTTTACACAAACTTTGTTACAGTAGGTAAAAGTCCAGTGCCAATAAAGATACTAAAACTTTAGTAAATGTTTATAAACATTTACAAATGATGAATAGTCTTAACTTTAGATTAGGTACTGCAAAAACATGAACAAATGATTAATAAATGATTTGTAAAGATGTGAAAATAGGGTAAATTCCGGTCATTTGGATGCTTTTTGCCATCAAAATGACTGCTCATGAAGGTACTAATGATTGGCAAATGTTTATAAACATTTACAATTGATGAATAGTTTCCACTTTAGATTGGGTACCGTAAAAACAAATAATGAATAAATGATTTAAGATGTGCAAATAATAGAAGTCTACACAACAAACAAAGACCAAATATATTACCTTTACAGACTGTGATTATGAGTTAGTGAATATATTAAAATGAATAGTTTGTGAAGAGCTTAAAATTAATAATTAAGCTATATTTCCACATTTGTAAATGTAAAAATGAGCATTAGCTAATATGTGCACTGAAGTTTAATGACACTTGTAAGCATTCAACAGTACATTAACAAATAAACTTGTAATCATTGTGTAATTTATATTAAAATCATTTGTTGACCTTTAAAAGGCATTGAATGTTTAATGACATTTGTAACCATTAACTAATGATCAGTTAAGCATTATATATTTTTGTTAATGATTTATTAGTTAAGCTTTTAATCATTGTAAGCCATCTGTCAAGATCATTTTAAGATAAAACATGCATGATCATATGAATTGAAAGTTTAATGACATTTGTAAGCATTTCAATTTACATTAAATAATGATCTGTTAATCATTTGGTAGTGTTTAATGAGTTAATTAGTTAACATTAACAAGCACATTATCTCATATCTCTAAATATGTGAATATATATTAAGTAATGATTAGTTAAACATTATGTAATGTTTGTTAATGATTTATTAATGAAAGTTATTATAAAGTGTTACCAGTTATGTTTTGTCAATACCATGGTATTGAGGTGTGCTATATGTGTGTGTTGGGAAGGAATGACCAATCAGAGCATGGGTTACTTCGTGCGTCATTAACTTTCAGTTCCGGTTGAGCCGACTGCACGAGACCACACATGCCTACACCTGTACAGTTATCTCAAATATCATTATTGTGAAGATAATTCCAAGCAATGCCCTGTGGTCTGGCTTTGCTTTCCATCGTGCTGATCATTTGCTGAACTTTAATTAAAGACTGTTGATTCTCATTCATGCCTCCTGTGTTCTGATCAACACACCAGGGCAAACAAAGCTACGCTACACCAGTGCAATACAGTCCCAAGCAAGCTCAGTTACACAATTTGGTCCTTCGAGCCGGATGCTTGTTTTTACACTGGACAAGAATGCATTAATACCAGTCTCAAGGTGCACGTCCTAAACATTCAGTCTGTCATCCAGCCTACTTAGAAGATTTTGAAATCCAGTATCAACTTGGGGCTTCTTTGACAGTATGGTGGGGAGCGGTACAGATTTTTAACACACAAGCCCAAGTTCATCTACTTGTAGAAAATCCGACTACGCCACCTGGGGAATTTCACCCAAGAAAATAGAAATAACCCCAAAATTTGTTATTAGGTCACACAGGTTCGCTTCTCTAATAAAAAAGGTAGGCAAGAAACGTAGGGATCATATAAAAATACAAAATTTATTCACAGATTAAATAAGATAACGAAAGCATTCAAAATAGCCTTGATGATACTGTGCCACCCCTGGCAGCTCTCTCTGCAATGACACTTCACAAAAAAAAATATGCAAACAAAAAAAGAAAACCCAACCAAAGATAAACACGTTACAAAAAAAACAAACAAATGTACACAACTCAAAATAAACATAAACTACACCAACATACAGGGCTGAGGTTACCCACAGGAGTGATCACCATCACAAGTTATCCAAAAGCACACGCACCAACGTGCACTCAGATCACGCACCCAAACACTTCAAAAGTGTCCCACAGCAAACGTTGGAGCATCACCACCAGTGGTGGAAAGAGTACTGAAAAAATATACTCAAATAAAAGTACCATTACCTTCCAAAAAATGTAGTGTGAGTAGAGTAAAAGTACTTGTCCAAAAAAACTACTCGAGTAAGAGTAAAAGTGTAGCCTATTTAAAAGTACTCATGAGTATTGAGTAGTGAGTACTGAGCTATGGATTCTACCCCCTCATAATAAACGCGGTACACCGCAATTTATACCTTTTAAAAACATTGTACATTCTGTAATTCACATTATCTTATTTGTCATAAAGAATGAAGAGTATCTATCATCCAGCAGTTTTAATTTTGATTGCCAACTCTTTAAAATACATCAAAACAGCACGGAAACAGTAAATATAAAAACTCTTTAAATATAAAAAACTTACTTACAGTCTTTGAGTCAGAACAAGCAGGCATTGTAGTCTACTCTACCAGGATCAGGAAACAGTCCTCCATAAAATGTGCTGCACACATCTGAATATCTGGGTTGAAGTGTTCTGGAACAGTGTTGTAAATACAACTTAACCACTGATTTCTAGTCGTGCCCATTTTTGGAAGACCAAACAAAGTAGTTTCGCTTTCACAACTAAACACAGCGTCACACACGGTGGCCTATAGTGAGCAGATGCCAGGGGATAAAGTGAGGAACGGCCGGAGGGCTAGAGGGAGCAGAGGCGGCGGATTCGACGAAGGAGCGTCCCGTGGGCTTGCGGCAACCACATGTGATGACCCCAGGCTGGACTCCGCTTCGTCCACGGTGAAAGCCAATCTGGCCATCCACAGCGCAAAGTTGATGTTTTTTTTTGGGGTTATGCAAATCTTCCCACATAGTGGCATAGGTATGTGGGGGCGTGTTAGAACGAGTCGATTTAGGTAGGTGTGGCTGACTCTTAACTTTTATAAAGAATATCTCTTTGGATTTGAGACTTTAGTCTTTGCAACTTTACAGATCTTCTTTATGCACCAAGAGCTTGTAATACTCCAAAGAGAAAGGAAAAATTTAAATCGCATCATATGACCCCTTTAATGTTTAGAACAGAGCAAATACAAACACCATTAGAAACTCATAGTTCAGCATCACACACCATGATATGGGTTAAAATGAGAGCCCATTTCTCTCCAAAACGGTGCCAGTTTGAGCGTTTTGCAATAAAGAAATAAAAATAACTAAACTTGATAATTTATGTTACAATTTTAACAAATAACAAATTCATGCCATACCTTTTACACATTTACTTGAATTGTTATGCTGATAATACAATTTGTAAGGAAAAATGCATTAAATAGCAAGGTATTGGTGTCTCTTTGCTGAGCCGCGGCGGTCTCGGTGAATCAGTAGCATCCACAACTGAACGGAATAAAAAGTGTTGAACTTGAAAATTGTTTATGCGCAAGTGAGGAAGATGCGACTGAATTGATGCTTGAAGAATGCACTTCCAGCAGCCATGATAAACAGTTGGCGGTTAAAGTTTTCTATGCACAATTTGATTTGACGAAAGTCACGAGACCTATTACTCTCTATCCAGTCATGTTGATGGATAAAAATAAAATTAAAATAAGCATGTAGCGACCACAAATGGAGGAAAATAGCGGAGTAAAAGTACCAATACATCACTTAAAATGTACTCAAGTAAAAGTAAAAGTACACAATTTTTAAACTACTCAAACAAGTACAATTACTGATAAAAACTACTTAATTACTGTAACGTGAGTATTTGTAATTTGTTACTTCACACCCCTGATCACCACCACCACAAAAGATCCTTCACCAGTGGGACCCCAGCTCCTGAAAGAAAATCAAAAACAAATAAATAAATCTTATAAACACAAGTAAATGAAATCACAGATAGATGTCACAGTTTCATAATAAAGCAAACGATGATGGGTAAGATCACAAATAAATCATAATCAACAATATACAAATATTCAATAGAAAAAGAATAACCAAACAACAACAAAAAATTTTTTTAACTACGGGGTGGACAGGACTCACAGGGAGCGACCGAGTAGTCCGTACACCGGCTCCAATAATCAAATAAATGATCCCCACCCTGATATAAAAATGAACTTAAAGTCCGAGAAAAAAAAAAAAACAGACAACAGCAGCAATCTTCTTTGTTAGTTGTGAGGTAGAATTCCCTTTTTGTAACCACATGCATGACACTTACCAAACAGAGATAATTGTGCTCTATAATCGGTTCACAGACCAGGATACGCAGCCTTCATATAACCCACCGCTAAACTGAAGTACAGGGAACGGCACATTATTTAAACCTCCCACCAATCGTCGAGACTTTAAGCAAAGCCAGACGATCTGCTTGCTACAAAACAACTTTAGCTCACATACCTGAAAGCTGGGCAGTCATCTACCCAAGCAACCGAAGGAGACACGCACACAGATGAAAAGACAGGCTAGGATGCAACAAACGAATCGTTAGTGCCACACAATCAGTAATTAAAAGCTTAAGGAACTGCTACATGCTAACAACCTGAAACCACCGTCAACAAACGAAACAAAGTGGAGGATCCGAACGTGATGCATAACAGGCTACAACCAACCAGCTCTAAAATAAAAAGCACTTGTTGCTCATTGGTGATCGCAAGTGTCAATCACCATCACTTACCTCATTCATACGGTCACAATCCACCCCCAGCTTCTGCATCGTCGCCCCGACGATGAACTAAACAAAAACCTACCCTCTCAACCTTCAGTCCCAAGGACGGAACCAAGCAACAGCTGTAATACCCACTATACTAGACACTGTACCTGCCCCCAATGATCATGGGAGATGATGTACATTAGAGTGCTGCCCAGCCGTACTCCTTCCAGTCCTCTTCACCACACTCTCACCCATCACAGCAGAACTTAAAGGAGGGTTCATTACTGGCTGCACGTTCACCTCTGACTCAGGAATTTCTTCTGCTCCCTGGACTTCACCAGACCCCTGAGGGACGGACTGGACAATACCCCAAGGTTCTTGCCTACTACTAACCTGCGGTGTTTCTGGCACCAGGACAAACAAGTCTCCCTCATCTAACTCCTCTTCCCGAGGCAGCACAGGTTCCACTAATGGAATGTCCTGCAAGGCCGGGGAGGGGTTCCTGCCGATCTGAGGTTTCAGCAAGGATCAGTGCACATGTTTCAACTTACCTAAATCTGTGGTGGGGGCAATCGTATACACCAAACCCCCTTCCTTAGGTGCCTTCAAAATCTGGTACACCACTGAGCTCTACAGGTCGTGGATTTTATGTTGACCTCTCACGCTATAGTCGCGGAGATATACCAACTGACCCTCCTTCAGTGGTGATTCTCGTACCTGCGGATCATGCCTGGCCTTTCAGCGATCGGCTGCGGCCCCCAACCTCTCACGAGCACCCTCAAAAGCCACCTGCAACCGATCCTGATGCTCCAGGACCCACCGATGAATACTACCTGCCAGAGGCTCCTCGACTCTACCAAACAGGAAGTTGACTGGAAGTCTAGGCTCCTGCCCGAACATCAAAAAATACTTCATGGTGCCCCCTGGGATGCGACACGCCCGGCATCCACTCACCTTGACTCGACCCCACTGATCAGAGACTGGTTGGACTTTAATATGATGGCAATGTTGTAAGGCCTGGAAAACAGAAATAGGGGGCTGTGACACAACAGGTAAATCAAAAAAGACTTGTGCCATGCTGGCCAAAGAGCTCCCGGTAGCAGCTGCTCAGGACGTTCATTCCCAGAACCCCAGGAACCTGAGCACCCAAACCACCTGGGGGATCTCTGACCACCAGCACTCCGCAACCTAAGACCACTTGCCCACAAAGCTGTACATCAAGCAACTATGCAATATGCTTACAAAATCTTGAACATTCATTTATTTATTTATTTTAATTAAGGGTGAAATTTCCTAGGCCGGACCTCACTTTTGGCCACTACGACATGGCAATTAATTAACTTTCCAATGGACCGCCAAACCATATTGCAAAAACAAGCCACTTTTATGAGGATTGTGGGCTTTCATGGAGTTGTTGGAGCCACTGATTGAACTCGTGTTCACATCATTGCTTCAACTGTAAACGAGGAGACATACCAATAGAAAACGAAGCATCAGTAATAATTTGTGATAATTTTGCACAATGCAAAGCATAAAAAAAAATACATGAATATATTAAAATATTTCAGTGTCTTAATTAAATGATTTTATTGTAGTTACATTAAATGATTGGTGTTGTGCTGCTGTGACTTCACATGAGCAGGCTCACTATTGGCTGATTCAGAGGTTGAGGT
>NW_015506099.1:120795-125029 GCF_001515645.1 Sinocyclocheilus grahami | reverse complement strand
TTTTTTTTTAAATTAAGGATGAAAATATGTCAAATTTCCTAGGCCGGACATCACTTTTGGCCACTACTATATGGCAATTAATTAACTTTCCAACTGACCACCAAACCATATTGCAAAAACAAGCCACTTTTATGAGGATTGTGGGCTTTCATGGAGTTGTTGGAGCCACTGATTGAACTCGTGTTCACATCATTGCTTCAACTGTAAACGAGGAGACATACCAATAGAAAACGAAGCATCAGTAATAATTTGTGATAATTTTGCACAATGCAAAGCTAAAAAAAAACATTTAAATATTAAAATATTTCAGTGTCTTAATTAAATGATTTTATTGTAGTTACATTAAATGATTGGTCTTGTGCTGCTGTGACTTTACATGAGCAGGCTCACTATTGGCTGATTCAGAGGTTGAGGTCAGCCATTTTGTGTTGACATCATTGTAGTCCTTAGTTCACAACACTTAAGTGTCAGCTCAGTCAACACTTAAGAATCAGTCTTAGACTTTACTGAAAGCTGCTTTTAGCTTCTTTATAAAAGTATCCTACTCTTAGAAAAGTCCTACTTTTTACTAAGAATTTTTTGACACTTAAGTCAAAGCTTAAGACTATTCTTAAGAGCAATTCTGAGAAGTTTTATTCATACAGGCCCAGGGCCCGTATTCACAAAACATCTTAAGGCTAAAAGCAGCTCATAACTAACCGATTTAGGAGAAAATCTTAAAAATAATGGGCGTGTCAGTCCTAAATGTAGAACTCCAAAATTTTTGTTCTAAGAGTATTTCACAAAGCGTTTTAGCGCTAAAATTAGCTCCTAAATCTGTGAAACATTAGGAGTAGTGAAGACCAAATCTGAACTATCCTAAAATGGCTGTTGCCAGCAATCTACCTTGGAATATAAACATTTTAGAAACATTTGACGATAATGAGCTTTTAAAAAGGTATCGGCTTTGGTTTGGAGGTTATCCCAACTCCAAATTTTTGATTATATCCTTAATATATAGCTGTTCAGTAATATATAGCTGTATCCAGTTTGGTTTTCTTTTATGTTTGCATGTCTTACTATCAGCCATGATTATTCTACTCTCCTAATTAAAAGGCTGTTTATATGCATATTACCAAAATGTTATTAGTCGCTTAGTCACAGAAAAAAAACACATGAGCTGGCGAAATCTCGCAGTCTGTGACAGACAAATCGTTAACGGCTGGTCTATGTGGTAATATAGTACATCAGTCAGGACATCCATATGCTCTCCTAACATTCATCGACCTCAAATATGGCTTATCATCTGAAAAATGTATGTAGTAGCAACTTTACATGGCAGCTCAATCTAATCTCAATCTTAGCCTAGAAAAAAGTGCGCTGTTCACGTGTTTGTGCGTGTGTGGAAGCTGAACAGTAGCGCGCTTGGGCTACTGCATGACAGATGGAGGCGCTGGCGCATCATTTGCTCTTAAAATACTTCAACATTTTTGGTCATACAGATAAGAGAAATGCATCTTTTGCATCTGTAAAGACTCTACGTTTATTCGTCTGCACTCAGAATAACAACGAAACGTTGCGCTTTTGTAAAATAATGAAAGCAAACAGGATGCGCTTTCTGCTGTCTCGGACTCTGTGAACTTGAGCGCGTCATTCGAACTCCGTGTATGCTTGCCTTATTACAGACATGAAAAAAATATCTATAGGCCTAGAGAGTGACATTTTTAAATGAAAAAAAATTCAAATAGAAAACAAATATTCTCAGATTATGTAATCCGTATGAAACATGCATACAGGCGCATACTGTGGAGATGACGAGTCAGTGTCGCCGACTTCATCTCTTAAACCGAAAACAGAAAGCACTAGTGTAACAATAAATTATTGAAACGTTAATGCAGTGTACTTGCTGTTTTTCCCTAACACATTCATACTTATTATATTTGCCGGTGTGCTGTGGCAAGCCTTTTTTTGAGTGCGCATGAGCGCTTATTAGGCTATGTAGGCAATTAAATGCTCATTATTATGATTAATATAGTTTATTAATAAAAGTGCGACTAAAAGTCGACTAATGCTTAAAATGAACAACTACTAGTCGACCAGAAAAATCTTTAGTCGAGGGCAGCCCTAATGCATATTGACTAATTGTTTATGAGAAGAATACATATAAGAGACTGATAATTAGCTGAATATATAGACTGTTTAATTAGTGACACTTAGCCTGCATTATAAAATCTTTATTTGAATATGGCAATTAACATTTTAATTTTAAAGCTTTTATTTGAATATGGCAACATAATATCGCATTCTACAATATTTCTATGAATAAATCTCTGACAGAGACTATTAGCCAATCACTGTGTGCATAGTTAGTAATTATGCTGACATCATCCATAGCAACAAGGTCAACCTGCCCTTACCCTTTAGAGTAGACTACACAATGCCGGCTGTTCTGACTCACAGACTGTAAGTACGTTTTTATATTTTATATTTTTTTATATTTAAAGCAAGTTTTTTGGGCAGTGTAGAGTAGGGCTTGTTGTTTGTAATTTCTTTGTAAAATCACAAATGCAGACATGGTTTTATGTTTACGCGGTGCGATGCGATGTAATGCAACGCAACGTGTAAAAAGACAGTATAAGTCATTATAATCCATAATTATGTCCCCACTGGATGCAACAAATGCCTCGTTTATAATGGGTTTTCATGTTTTTGAATCATCACTCCAGCCTGACAGGGCATCATCACAGTATGGTAGGGGCGTAACATTTCCGTCACATGCTTGAGGTATTCGGCCAAACATAACGCACTGGATAGCTGGCAATCACAGCACACCTTGCTTTTCGGACCGATGAGTTTTGTAAAAATCGATGCGTTTCAGAGAGGCGGGGCATAGAGGAGAAGCAATAATGTACAGTATGTGGAAAATAATGTGTTTTTTAACCTTAAACCGCATAAACACATTTCATTACACCAAATACACACAATAATGTTCTTTTTAGCAACATAATATTACCCCTTTCAAGATTTCTGTCTATTCCTTAGTAAAAGTTTGTCTCAGCAGCTTTGTGAATAGGTTTTAAGAGAAAATTCTTAGCTAAAAACTATTTAGGAGAACTCTTAGTGGTAATGTTTTGTGAATACGGGCCCAGACGTCTATGGTACTGGTATTTATTTAAAGGAACTAAATAAATATAGGATTTAAATTGATTTAACGAGTTTGTTTGCCCATATAATCTATAAGGAAATTGTGTGTAAATTTATTTGGCTTGCTGTCCCCTGATGAGGGGGTCGATGAAGCAGCTTCAACTCGAGCTCTGATATACCCCCAGGGACTTGATATAGGATGATTACGAAGGGCAAGGTAGCTAAGATGAAGGTGGAGTTTTGGGGAGGTGGAGGGATGCTGGAACAGCTGCGACTGGAGAGAGGTAAGCAGCTGCTTATATACTCTGGCTGTTGATTGAAAGATTAGATGGGCTCGCTCCTCCCTAACTTACGTTAAGGAACTTCATTTAACGAGTTTGTTTGCCCATATAATCTATAAGGAAATTGTGTGTAAATTTATTTGGCTTGCTGTCCCCTGATGAGGGGGTCGATGAAGCAGCTTCAACTCGAGCTCTGATATACCCCCCAAAAGTGCAGAAATAAATTTGGGACAGCAAGTTGAGTTTAGCGAATTCAACATATCTGAGGGTTTAAGTATACGGGATACCCAAGTACTTGAAGAATAATGGTGATACCCCCCAAAAGGAGTACAATTTTTAAGCTATACTAATGATGATGGTGAGAGAGCCGCGCTTTGGAACTTTAATTAAGGAGCATCTTATTGCTGCACTGCTGCGGCAGTGACTTTCCTGGAATTACTCCTGCGGGAGTATCTCAGGACTGGAGGTTTGAGAGCGTAGCTGGAAGTCCACCCCGCTGCACATCCGTGCCATGGAGCCCTATGAAGTAAAAAATACCATGGGGCCCCTAGATGTCATGGATGGGGCAGGGTGTCCTCAGCTCTGAAGGGAAACGGGCCACGTACATCCAAAGAGACCCCCCCCCCCGCTGCAGAAAGAGGGAGCCCGCGGTGTATATATAAATGCAGAGCTACCACCTGAGGGACAGATGAACCTTGGTACCTCCAGTCCGCTTGTTCGGATAGGAGGGCTCCCGCTGTGATCCGAACGGGAGAGCCCCCATAGTTAATAACATGGAGGATCACACGGCGATTCGGAAAGGGGGAGCCCCCACTGCGCCCGAACAGAAA
>NW_015506099.1:118958-120746 GCF_001515645.1 Sinocyclocheilus grahami | reverse complement strand
CCCTCCCCCCGATGCGAAGGTTTGGACCCCGTAAGGACATGAGGGCCCGCTGGACCTGAGGGACAGATGAACCTTGGTACCTCCAGTCCGCTTGTTCGGATAGGAGGGCTCCTGCTGCGATCCGAACGGGAGAGTGCCCATAGTTAATAACATGGAGGATCACACGGCGATTCTGAAAGGTGGAGCCCCCACTGCGCCCAAACAGAAAGCTCACACTGCGATTCGACTGGGAGAGCTCCCGCGCATTTGAAGGAGAGAGCTCCCTATATGTATCAAAGGAGATCTCAATCGCAATCAAACGGGAGAGCCCTCACTGCGATTCGAATGGGAGAGCCTGGACGGCATCGTATGGCTGGGTTGAAGTTTGAGTTGGTGGTGAGTTCTGAGACTCTGAGGAAGCCGAAGAAAGCCAAATTGAACATGGAATCCAAGGTTCTGGTTTTGTTAGGGGGAAATAAACCTGAACGGAGAGTAGTTAGGCAGATGCTGAGGAGATCGATGGTTAGGGGCTGTCTAGAGTCTGGACGAGGGGGATTGTTTTTTTGTAGACCTTTGAGGAGGACAGAGATCTGAGGGTTTGAAATGTTGGGGCACTGTTGGCCGTAGATGAAGAGCCCCATAGATAGGCTGCTACTACTATGGGGTATAGCTCAAAAAGGGCAGTTGATTTGGTGGTTTGGCTTGTGTCAGTGAGCTCAGGAGGCCAGGTTGAGGCGAACCACCGTCCTCTGTAGAAACCACCAAAACCAGTGGAGGTGGCAGCGTCAGTGAATAAGGAGATGTCGCAAGGTCGGGACAGAAAATCATCGTAGAAGAAGGTTATGCCGTTCCAACTCTTTAAGAAGGTGATCCATAATTTCAAGTCTGCCCGACATGGTTGGCTTAGGTGAATTATTTCCTCCAGATCAGAGGCTGAAGTAGCGAGAGTTAGCAGGTGGGAAATGAAAGGCCGGCCTTGGGGAATTATGTGCATGGCATAATTCAGGTGGCCTAGGAGCGAAAGCAAATCCCGCTTGCTGCAATGGTTAGAATCTAACAAGTTTGATGCGATTGTGATTATGCAATCTATTTTCTCGTTGGGGAGAGAGGCTTGGAGTTTGACGGAGTCAAGGAAGATACCGAGAAATTCCAGGGACGTAGAAGGGCCCACAGTTCACTAGCTAGAGAAGGAATGATAACAGGAGAAGCAAGGTACTTTTTAAACTTTTTATTGAGTTTAGCAGACGAGCGGCGAACAGGGCAAATGGATCGTGCATGGGCTCCACCACAGAAATTGCAGACGTGGAGGAAGCGGCATCGGTGTCTGGTGCAGCCTGAGGTGCTGAAACTATTACAGACTTGTCTGCCTGAAACTGAAGTGAAGATCTGGTCACGATTGCTTCTTGAGCGAGGGGTGTATGACGTGAATTTTGGAGCTTGGGACGACACTGGCTTGGTTGGAGGATCGGGGTTGGTTAGGGGACATTCTGCGGTTGGATGAACGATGGACCTGCAGATGGCGCAGGAGAGGCTTCGAATGCCTAAGAAAACTCGGTTGTACAGTTCGAGGTCTAGGGCTCCCCAATATGGACACTGGTTCCAGTGGGTGACACGAGCTGCACATTTGGCTGAAAACAGCTTATGGTATGTATAAAAATGACTGCCTCCGAATGAGAGACTGAGCTCTGCTATGATGGAGAGGTAGTCATTTAGTTCCCTGCGTCTCTTAGGAAATGAAGCGCAAATAACTTCCGTGTATCTGCCGAAGGCTATGCAGAATTCTGCCAGTGTGAGAACACGTTTTGATGG
>NW_015506099.1:116487-116825 GCF_001515645.1 Sinocyclocheilus grahami | reverse complement strand
AACACAGAAACACAGAAATTGCAGACGTGGAGGAAGCGGCATCGGTGTCTGGTGCAGCCTGAGGTGCTGAAACTATTACATGCCTGAAACCCTGAAACTGAAGTGAAGATCTGGTCACGATTGCTTCTTGAGCGAGGGGTGTATGACGTGAATTTTGGAGCTTGGGACGACACTGGCTTGGTTGGAGGATCGGGGTTGGTTAGGGGACATTCTGCGGTTGGATGAACGATGGACCTGCAGATGGCGCAGGAGAGGCTTCGAATGCCTAAGAAAACTCGGTTGTACAGTTCGAGGTCTAGGGCTCCCCAATATGGACACTGGTTCCAGTGGGTGACACG
>NW_015506099.1:115150-116260 GCF_001515645.1 Sinocyclocheilus grahami | reverse complement strand
CTGATACAATTAGGGAACGGAGGTGGGTTGAGACTGGAGGTGGTTCCATAGCGACCGCGTTGGGAGGAGCTGGAAGAGGGACTGCTGTGGCGAGAGAATGAACTGGCACGTGAATTGAGCCTGAAGAAGATAGATGCAGGGCTGGGGGCCCTGGTACTGACTGGTGTCTGAGATGGCTAGAAGGGGCTGAAGCGAGAGGAGGGGGAAGGTTAGCAGGCAGAAGGGGGGAAGGGATCCTTTGCGGAGGCAACCTCACGCTAGGGACTGAGCCGGGGGGAATGTTAGGAGAAATTTGGGGCACAGAAGGGAGGAAAAGGGGATGAGAAGAAGTAGTGTCAAAGGATAGAGGGGGGGGATCGCTAGTGAAGGCAACCTCACACTAGGATCCACTCTCTGAGGAAGAGGTGAAAAAAAAGTTACCGTCTATGAAGATGTTGCGCATGGGTTATCCAGGAAAGAATTGAAAGGAGGTGGAGAAGCAAAAGGAGGTACGGAAGAGTAAGATGGGATAAATAGGTCTTGCCTGGGAAGTGGAGTACCCTGCAAATGAGTATTCATGAGTGCTGAAGGAACTGAGGAACTGCTTTTTGCGGCTGCTGTTGCTGGCCGGGCGGAAAGGCCGGCGGACACGGAAGTGTGAGCGGCTATAGCTTTTCCGCCCCTGATCTTTGCCGCAGCCTCAGGATTAGCGCGCTGAGGATGATTGAGCCGGGAGAGAAACGGAAATGGATGAGGACTGAGTCTTCTTTTTTGGAGAAGTTGAGGAGTTTGTTGGGATGCTGGAGCTGTTATTGGAGTTAGTGAGTATATCGTAGAGTTGAGCTTTTGAAGATCTGCGGGAGAAATGAAGTCCGGAGTTTGAGAGGGCTTGACGTAGGCTGTTGACGGACCATTTTTGAATGGGTGGAATCGGAGGAATGGTGGCCGCGGAATGAAGAGATGGACGAGGCGCAGTAACCGCTGGAGATCTTGAAGGTGGAGGGGAGAGTAGTCTTCTGGTGCGTGGTTTGTATGAGCGCTGGATCTTTCGATCGTTTCCCTCTCAGAGGGAGACTCTTTGTTTGGATCCGTGTGATCCGGTGATTTGCGCGTTGCCACTGATGGTGTCTC
>NW_015506099.1:97221-115004 GCF_001515645.1 Sinocyclocheilus grahami | reverse complement strand
GACACTGGCTTGGTTGGAGGATCGGGGTTGGTTAGGGGACATTCTGCGGTTGGGTGAATGATGGACCTGCAGATGGCGCAGGAGAGGCTTCGAACGCCTAAGAAAACTCGGTTGTACAGTTCGAGGTCTAGGGCTCCCCAATATGGACACTGGTTCCAGTGGGTGACACGGGCTGCGCATTTGGCTGAAAACAGCTTATGGTATGTATAAAAATGACTGCCTCCGAATGAGAGACTGAGCTCTGCTATGATGGAGAGGTAGTCATTTAGTTCCCTGCGTCTCTTAGGAAATGAAGCGCAAATAACTTCCGTGTATCTGCCGAAGGCTATGCAGAATTCTGCCAGTGTGACAACACGTTTTGATAGGGGTTTTTAGATTTTTAGATTGATGGTCAAAGGGCCAAAGTCAAAAGAGCGATGGGATTCATTAATGAGAACTGAAGTTAGAAAGATCGATATATCGATATCTGCACCTGATACAATTAGGGAACGGAGGTGGGTTGAGACTGGAGGTGGTTCCATAGCGACCGCGTTGGGAGGAGCTGGAAGAGGGACTGCTGTGGCGAGAGAATGAACTGGCACGTGAATTGAGCCTGAAGAAGATAGATGCAGGGCTGGGGGCCCTGGTACTGACTGGTGTCTGAGATGGCTAGAAGGGGCTGAAGCGAGAGGAGGGGGAAGGTTAGCAGGCAGAAGGGGGGAAGGGATCCTTTGCGGAGGCAACCTCACGCTAGGGATTGAGCCGGGGGGAATGTTAGGAGAAATTTGGGGCACAGAAGGGAAGAAAAGGGGATGAGAAGAAGTAGTGTCAAAGGATAGAGGGGGGATCACTAGTGAAGGCAACCTCGCACTAGGATCCACTCTCTGAGGAAGAGGTGAAAAAAAAGTTACCGTCTATGAAGATGTTGCGCATGGGTTATCCAGGAAAGAATTGAAAGGAGGTGGAGAAGCAAAAGGAGGTATGGAAGAGTAAGATGGGATAAATAGGTCTTGCCTGGGAAGTGGAGTACCCTGCAAATGAGTATTCGTGAGCGCTGAAGGAACTGAGGAACTGCTTTTTACGGCCGCTGCTGCTGGCCGGGCGGAAAGGCCGGCGGACACGGAAGTGTGAGCGGCTATAGCTTTTCCGCCCCTGATCTTTGCCGCAGCCTCAGGATTAGCGCGCTGAGGATGATTGAGCCGGGAGAGAAACGGAAATGGATGAGGACTGAGTCTTCTTTTTTGGAGAAGTTGAGGAGTTTGTTGGGATGCTGGAGCTGTTATTGGAGTTAGTGAGTATATCGTAGAGTTGAGCTTTTGAAGATCTGCGGGAGAAATGAAGCCCGGAGTTTGAGAGGGCTTGACGTAGGCTGTTGACGGACCATTTTTGAATGGGTGGAATCGGAGGAATGGTGGCCGCGGAATGAAGAGATGGACGAGGCGCAGTAACCGCTGGAGATCTTGAAGGTGGAGGGGAGAGTAGTCTTCTGGTGCGTGGTTTGTATGAGCGCTGGATCTTTCGACCGGAACGCTCAGAGGGAGACTCTTTGTTTGGATCCGTGTGATCCGGTGATTTGCGCGTTGCCACTGATGGTGTCTCAGGACAGGAGAAAACTTCGTCATCTGACGGGAACAGCTGGAGGTCCGGTGAGCCTGACATGGTTTGCGCGACATGACCGGAAGATGCTGGAACAGCTGCGACTGGAGAGAGGTAAGCAGCTGCTTATATACTCTGGCTGTTGATTGAAAGATTAGATGGGCTCGCTCCTCCCTAACTTACGTTAAGGAACTTCATTTAGGGGAATAAATTAAAAGAAGAAAAAAAGAACAGCAAAATAACAATAATAATATTTTTTTTGCAAAGTAATCAATCTGAATTGCAAATAATATTATTATTTTAAAATATGCACCATTGAATTTTATTTGTATTCCTAATATGTTGAAAACGCAAAACAGAAAAAATGCTATTTTCGTCACATTCAATTAAATTAGACCATGGCTAGGAATTACATGAATCACAAATGACAGGCCCACATTCAATTCATTTCACTGGATATTGTTGGTTGTTTATGTCATTGTAAAACAATTGTAAAATAGCTATTACACGTTTAGCTACTCCGTACCGTCACTGAAGTGCCGCCGTGAAATTCGCAGTTTCTGTGAACAGTAAGGCCCGCCTTCTTTGATTTGATTGGTCATCTCAATCATTTTGACATTGTTGAGCGCTGTTGAGATGGCTGGAGCTGAGGCAGACCAGAAAATGTACATTTTAAAGGTCTTATATTGCAACCGTTTTTACTTTTATCCTATGAAAATTCTGAAAGAAAACGCTTTGTGAGCCGATTGTTTCTATATAGTAACGAACGCAACTTTCATCGCACAAGCTCATATTTTGGCGTTGTTGTTTCTAACATTGTGGTCATTTAAGCAGGCAGTTTGTTTCTTACATTCAACAGCCAGTCAAAATGGGTTAAGCTTTCAACTGAACTGCATACATGCATTTTAAATGCTTATACTTTGTTCTTACCCCGTCCATACAGTAAATGCATGTTATCGAATAAGCGAGGTTTTCTAGAAGTGGGGCACATATTCATGTAGATATGTATTAAACTCCCGTAATTCGCACACTGATAGCGCACAAATATTTCTGCCCGTTTTCACTCGTTGTCAGCCTCTGCTTTTCCACAACAGACTGAAGCCTCCGCGTGAATGTAGCATGCCTTTGCTTTCAGCTAATAAAAGAAAAATTATGCAATTTCTGGTGTTATTTTATGTTTGTTGGGGCAGTCTTCAGCTCTTAAACATCTCAAAATACAGTCCGCTTCAGACTGCTTTTAATCACTGCATAAAAAGCCCAGCTACGGCCCTGCTCTTAATAAACAGGTGGGAAAGAAATTGCATATTTATATTAGATCTGTTTACATTCACAGACATAACTGAAAAATAAAATTTTGTGTTTTTGACATAACCGTGTGTGTATTTGACATTTTAAGCACAATAAGACATGAAATAGAACTTAGTTTAGTACTCACATGCCTTGTGACCACCTTGTGCACTTGCCCATATGTGTGCGCCCATTGGGGGCACATTTTGGGGACACCTTATATTAAATTGTGTATATAATTTAAGTGAATTCACCCTAATGTAGTGTCTGTGTGGATTTCATTTTACTTTTTTTGTAAAATATTTTTATATATTAAATATTTGTATATCTTTGTTTCCTAGCAAATATATGTCTATAGTACAATCACGAAAGGATTTCAGCCAAGTTAATTATGCTTTTTTGGTTATGTTCAACAAACAAAAGGATAAGACTGTAGAGTTCATAATGGGCAATATCAGCAATTAAATAAAGTTTACTGCTCAAATGACAAAAACCTCCACTTTCTAAACAATTATTGAACAAACAAACAATCAAAAAAGGCTAGACTGACCAAAAATACATAAATGCATAAAATAATAATAATAATGTCAGGATGGAGCACCTCCTTCATTAACGGTTCAACTGTGTAATTTTCCCATAGAGGTTTAGTTCCTTTCATCGCTATAAATATCGCAAAATCCTTTCTGTTCTGCCTATTACAATATCATACCGGGTACGTCTCTGAGTAGCATATATTCAGTGGGTGGATGGAGTCATTCTTTGCACTCATGCACATAGTAATGACCATCATTACTTTTACCAGAGCTAATGAAACTGTCTGTACTCTGCAAGGACAGCCTGTATACCCTCAGTTATGGAAAGATGGAGACATCATAATTGGAGGTGTTTTCTCCTTCCATAGCAGCTGGGAGATCAGACAAATAACATATTCTGTTACACCACCTCCACTGAATTGCATCAGGTAGGCAACATCTGAATCAGAATATATCAAAATGTATGTATACATAGCTAACAGTTTCAGTAAAATATAATTGTAAGAATATATACTTTTTTGAATATAATTTTAAGATTCACTTGAATGTAATGATTCACTTGAATATTTTTTTTCCCAACCAAGTCTTAATTATAGAGACTTCCAGTATGTGCAGTCCATGCTCTTCGCTGTGGAGGAAATCAATAACAGTTCCACCTTGCTACCCGGGGTCTCATTAGGCTACAAGATCTATGATACATGCGGTTCGATGGCAATGGCTGTTAGAGTGACTATGGCTCTTGCTAATGGACATGAAAACACTTCCTCAGCTGGACCTTGCACCAAGCATGCATATGTGCAAACCATACTAGGAGACACAACCTCATCAGCATGCATGGCGATGGCAAAAACTATTGGACCATTTAAACTTCCAATGGTATTAATTACTCTTTTTGAAAACTATTTCCAATATGACTGTACAGTCAAGTTAGTTTATCAAAATATTGTTTATAAAATAAATAATAATAATTTCATTCAGAAATGTAAGCCACTCATGATTACTTAAATAAGATAAAACACTATTTAATTGTCTCTTAGATCAGTCATTATGCCACCTGTGAGTGTCTCAGTGACAAAACCAAATATCCTTCATTTCTTCGAACTATTACGAGTGATTACTACCAGAGTAGAGCACTGGCAGAACTGGTTAGGCACTTTGGCTGGACCTGGGTGGGAGCCATAAGAACGGATGATGATTATGGTAATAATGGTATGGCCACTTTCACGAAGATGGCAGAACAGATGGGTATCTGTTTGGAATATTCTCTCCCATTTTTCAGAACCTACCCTGAAGATAAAGTAATAAGGATAATTGAGCAGATTAAAAGCTCTACTTCACGAGTGATTGTGGGATTTCTTGTGCACTGGGACTTGGAGGTTCTGCTGCATAAATTTGTTGAATACAATATTACTGGATACCAGTGGGTAGGTACTGAGGGTTGGATCTCTGATTCAGTCATTGCCAGTATGGATAAGCATCACATTCTACAAGGGGCAGTTGGTCTGGCTATACCCAAAACACAAGTGACAGGTCTAAAGGAATTTATTCTAGACATCAAGCCACTTAAGTCTTCAGGAAGTGTCATTTTTACTGAGCTCTGGGAAGCCCTATTTCAGTGTAAATACTCGACCAAGAATGATTCAAGGTTCACAACTCCATGTACAGGCAAAGAGGAATTGTCCCAGATGCAAAACACTTTCACAGATATGTCACTCATGCCCATCTTCAGCAATGTGTACAAAGGAGTGTATGCTGTTGCTCATACACTTCATAATCTTCTGGGCTGCAAGGAAAAATGTGCCTCAAAGAAACAGCTTGATCCTTTAACAGTGGGTTAACACTAAGTTTAGAATGAGCTCATATAATTTCTTGAATTAAACATTTTAAAAATTCTGTCTCTCTCTCCTTCATTTCTCCCCCAGTTTCTGACACACCTGCAAAAGGTGCGTTTCAAAACCAAGGATGGTGAGGAGGTTTACTTTGATGAGAATGGTGAAGCAGTGGCAAAATATGAAGTAATAAATTGGCAACCAAGTAAAAAAAAACATGATGAATTTGTCACTGTTGGGCTTTATGATGCCTCTCTTCCTGTGAAAGATTGTTTGGCAGTGAATATGGATTCAATTGTATGGGCAAATAATGTAACAAAAGTGAGGATAAAAGAAAAAAAAAATATATATATATAAATAATAAAAAGTCAACTGTGTATGATGATTAACTTTATAATTGTATAAATACAATACTATGTTCAACAGTGTATAAAGTTGAAATATTTGTCACAGGTACCGGTGTCTGTGTGCAGTGAGAGCTGCCCCCCTGGCACTAGGAAGGCTGTGAAGAAAGGAAAGCCTATATGTTGTTATGACTGCATCCCATGCACAGAGGGAGAAATCAGTAACACTACAGGTAAAATGCATGCATACATACATGAATAAATAAATAAATAAAAACACAAACTGAGTAAATGTAGCTACAACTAGGTAAAGCTACATTTAATGTAATAATTTCACATTAAACATGTTAAATTTGTCAATTATTATTATTATTATTATTATTATTATTATTATTATTATTACTTTATTTATTGCACTTCATACAGATTCTGTAACATGTCTGCGGTGCCATCAAGACTTCTGGTCAAATCTGCAAAAGGATGGATGTGTTGAGAAGGAGACCGAATTTTTGTCTTTTGAGGAAATCATGGGAATCTTGCTTACAATGATTTCTATTGTTGGTGCATTTATTACAATGATAATTGCTGTCATATTCTTCAAATATAAAAATACCCCAATAGTGAAAGCCAACAACTCAGAACTGAGCTTCCTGCTTCTGTTTTCACTGATGTTGTGTTTTCTCTGTTCACTTACTTTCATTGGTCGGCCCACTGAGTGGTCCTGTATGTTGCGTCACACAGCGTTTGGGATCACTTTTGTCCTCTGTATCTCCTGTGTTCTGGGGAAAACCGTTGTGGTTTTAATGGCCTTCAGGGCTACAATTCCAGGAAGTAATGTCATGAAATGGTTTGGGCCTCCTCAACAGAGACTTAGTGTTCTTGGATTCACTCTTATACAAGTGCTTATTTGTGTGCTTTGGTTAACAATATCTCCACCCTTTCCCTTTAAAAATCTAAATTATATCAAGGAAAAGATCATTTTAGAGTGTGATGTAGGTTCATCTATAGGTTTCTGGGCTGTTCTGGGTTATATAGGATTGCTTGCTCTTTTGTGTTTCATTTTGGCTTTCCTGGCCCGTAAATTGCCTGATAAGTTCAATGAAGCCAAATTCATCACATTCAGTATGCTCATATTCTGTGCTGTGTGGATTGCTTTTATTCCAGCTTATGTAAGCTCTCCTGGAAAGTTTACTGTGGCAGTAGAGATATTTGCTATTTTAGCTTCAAGTTTTGGTTTACTTTTCTGCATTTTTCTCCCAAAATGCTATGTGATTTTACTTAAACCGGAGAAGAATTCCAAAAAGCATATGATGGGCAAAATGGCATCAAACTAAGACAGCAGACTAACATATGTGAATTTATTATGCAATAAAATACCTTTTATTACAATTTTGTAAATATGGTAAGGTATGAATAAATAAAATGCAACGTGAAATGTCTTTTATATAACAATTAAATATGTATCAGAAACACACAACACATCAGTTACAATGGCTGTTATATATATATATTGCTGTACTGTATGGATAGCAGATTTGATCAAAATTAATTTACACATCAGTCACCCTTGAAAATGCTCCCATGGATCGCAGCTGAAAGGAACTAATCTTATGGTGGTAATTGTAGTATTCATTTTGATATTTGATTGCAGTTGAATTCCTAAGATTAAATTGCTGGACTTAATTAATTAACAAATTTTCACTGTTTTCTATGCATTTTACATCAGGTAGTTCTATTAGCACACAAATCCAAATTGGGCACTTGATGCGCAAGCAAACAAGCAAGCAATTCAATTTAAAAAATAAAATAAAAAAAATTCATTTACAGAAGGAAATATTAGTGGCTGCAAAAGCAAAACAATTTACTGCTTAGAGAAGAATAAACTATGATTGGTACTTTCAGTCCCCTGAGAGAACTGATGCCATGAGTTGTTTGGGATTCTCACACTGTATAAATGCTGTGGTCGGCAACAGGCAGGAACCAGAACTGCCATGCTGATACTTCAGCTGTTTTTGATGGTCCTGATAACCCAGGCAGAAAAGCCTGACTGCACACCACAGGGGCACAGGGTGCTGCCTGAAATGGAGAAAGATGGAGACCTGATAATTGGGGGTGTATTTTCCTTCCGCACTGGACAAGATGGCTACGCAGAGTCCTTTACAAAAATGCCGGAAATGCGTCCATGCAAAGAGTATGTATGTGTTAGTACCATGGTTTCATTTTCTCAATTTTCTCAATTTGTTTATTTATTTATTTATTTTTTTACATTTATTGTTAATGTGCTGAATCCTCTTCAGTAAAAATACAGCATGCCTGACTAAAATTCCCTAAAGTTTCAGTTTCAGGGAATTCAAGTTTGCTCACACAATGATGTTTGCAATAGATGAAATAAACAGGGACACAGACATTATCCCTGGAATTAAACTTGGCTATAAAATTTACAATGACTGTGGATCCACAGACATACTGAGAGCTGTGATGACATTAGTAAATGGTCTAGATCAGTCAGAAACAGGAGCAAACTGCACTAAACCTCCAACAGTCCAAGCCATTATTGGACATTCTGGATCAACACCAACCATGAGCTTTGCAAAGATTGTTGGAAGATTTCATATACCAGTGGTAAGCTAATTAAATGTTTCCATGTGGAAATTTCAAATAAGGACACTAATTCAATACATTTGAAAGTACTTTCATGTATCTTTATTTTTTATTTTTTATAAATGTTTATCTTTTCACTATCTCTGTCTTTACAGATTAGTCATTTTGCAACATGTGCTTGTTTGAGCAACAGAAAGGAGTACCCTTCCTTTTTCCGAACTATTCCCAGTGATTACTATCAAAGCAGAGCACTGGCCCAGCTGGTCAGACATTTTGGCTGGATGTGGGTGGGGGCATTAAGCAATAAAAATGATTATGGAATAAATGGAATAACCACTTTTATTAAGGCTGCTAATGAGGAAGGAGTGTGTATTGAATACTCAGAAGCCTTTGAAAGTACCAGTCTATACCATGAAATAATTCGAATTGTGAATATTATCAGAACCGCCACATCTAAGGTAATAATGGCTTTCATGTCGCACAGAGAGATCAAGATACTAGTGGATGAGTTATACAAGCAGAACATTACAGGACTGCAGTGGATCGGAAGTGATGCCTGGATCACAGATGACTCTCTAGCTGATATCAACGGTCACACTTTGCTCATTGGATCTATAGGATTCACTGTACGCAATGCTCAAATACCTGGACTAGACCTTTTTCTACAGAAAGTTAACCCCTCTCAGTTTCCAAGCAGCATATTTCTCAAAGACTTTTGGGAGCATGTCTTTGACTGTTCTTTGAATCCAAGTGAAATAAGAAAGACATGTAATGGCTCTGAGAACTTGAGGGATGTGCAAAACTCTTTCACTGACTTGACTGACTTAAGATTCTCAAACAATATATATAAAGCCATTTATGCAGTAGCTCATGCAATTAATAATCTTCTCTCGTGTGATCAAAACAAAAGCTTAAATTCTAATTCCTCCTGTCTAAAACTTGTCGAAATAAAGCCTTGGCAGGTGAGACCAGATGTGTTTGCCAGAATAAAATAAATGTGACCCTGAACCACAAAACCAGTCGCTTGGGTATATTTTTAGCAATAGCCAAATAAACATTGTATGGGTCAAAATTATCGATTTTTCTTTTATGCCAAAAATCACTAGGATATTAAGTAAAGATCATGTTCCATGAAGATATTTTGTAAATTTCCTACCGTAAAAATATATCAAAACTTAATTTTTGATTAGTAATATGCATTGCTAAGAACTTCATTTGGACAACTTTAAAGGAGATTTTCTCAGTATTTTGATTTTTTTGCACCATCAGATTCCAGATATTCGAATAGTTGTATCTCGGCCAAATATTGTCCTATCCTAACAAACCACACATCAAACCATTTATTCAGCTTTCAGATGATGTATAAATCTCAATTTCGAGAAATTGACCCTTATGACTGGTTTTGTGGTCCAGGGTCACAAATTACACATATACTTCAATCAGTTAGCCTGAAGACACTAACATTTTTATTTAATTTGCTTGCTGAAGGTCTTAAATTCCTTGCAGTCTATAAATTTCACAACAGCTGGGCGTGAAAATGTATTTTTTGATAACAACGGAGACTCACCAGCAAGATATGAGCTGATCAATCTACAAAGTGTTAATAAAGGCAAAATGAAGGTGGAAACTATTGGCTATTACGATGCCTCTTTGCCTAAAGGTCAGCGGTTCTCCATGAATAATGTTCAGGTAGTCTGGAGAGAAGGAAGACATCTGGTAGAGATTTTTCTATACATTTTTAAACACACACACACACTTTTTTTTTTAAATATTTGAATTACAACTCTTGAAGCAAATATAATAATTTTTGTGTGCTTGTATTTGAATTGTGCAGGTACCTGTGTCTAAATGCAGTGAGAGCTGTCCCCCAGGCACCAGGAAAGCTATACAGAAAGGAAAACCTGTCTGCTGTTATGATTGCATACTATGCCCTCCAGGAGAGATTAGTAACAGCACAGGTACATAACTATTACGAAACAATAATGGAAATGTCTGTTATATAAAAAAAATATTATTTGAAGATGTGTTTTGTTACAAAATTGGAGACTTATTTTAAAAATAATTAATTATTTTAATTGTATTTTCTTCTTTCTAGATTCTATTAATTGCCTCAAATGCCCTATTGCTCAGTGGTCAAATACAAGAGGAGACGCCTGCATCCCAAAAGAAATTGAATTCTTCTCATATGATGAAATAATGGGGATACTTTTGGCATTGTTTTCTTTAGTTGGGGTCTTTTTCACAATAGTAATCATGCTGATTTTTTACATTTACAGAAACACACCTATAGTTAGAGCCAACAACTCAGAGTTGAGCTTCCTGTTGCTCTTCTCACTGACTCTGTGTTTTCTCTGTTCACTTACTTTTATTGGTCGGCCCACTGAGTGGTCCTGTATGTTGCGTCACACAGCATTTGGGATTACTTTTGTCCTCTGTATCTCCTGTGTTTTGGGGAAAACAATAGTTGTGTTAATGGCCTTCCGAGCTACACTTCCAGGAAGTAATGTCATGAAATGGTTTGGGCCCTTGCAGCAAAAACTCTGTGTTCTTACCTTTGCACTTATACAGGTGCTTATATGTGCATTTTGGTTAATATTATCTCCCCCATTTCCATACATGAATATGGATCATTATCAGGAAAAGATCATTTTAGAATGTAATTTAGGTTCAGCTATTGGTTTCTGGACTGTGCTTGGTTACATTGGTCTCCTGGCTGTCCTTTGTTTTGTTTTAGCTTTTCTGGCACGAAAACTGCCAGACAACTTCAATGAAGCTAAATTCATCACATTCAGTATGCTTATATTCTGTGCTGTATGGATCACGTTTATCCCAGCTTATGTCAGTTCTCCTGGAAAATTTATTGTCGCTGTGGAGATATTTGCCATTTTGGTCTCTAGCTTTGCTTTACTGTTCTGTATTTTCCTGCCAAAATGCTATGTAATTTTACTGAGACCTGAAATGAACACTAAAAAACATGTTATGACAAAGATGTCAAATGATATCCATTAATAGTTATTAAAGTGTAAAGAAATCGACATGAGAAGACAAAAATATCTGAAATAATAAATCTTCACAAAACAGATGAAAATAAACAAGACTAAACCTGTTAAAATCGTTGTGTGATTGGGTAGTTCCTTCTACAGTTATGCCATGGTGCCCTCTAAGTCTGAGCCACCAGGGTCCCACCTGTTATTTTCAGGCACTGCTCTTTCCTTACTTCCACCAGATATTCTTGAGTTTAATACATCTCAAAAGGCACTTATTTTCAGGATTTATTGTCATCTTATAGATTCAGAGGATTACTCTATTGCTAAAAGTGCCAGGGAATATGAGCTGGGTAAAGAGTTTGCGGATGACTGGTGGTGGCTTAAAGTTTTTAATAGAATACACAAAAGCATAATATGTGCACAGCTTTGCCTCATAATACTGCACAGGGTTCATTGTTCCAAAGGCATTTTTTTCTTAAACTTTATTAATAATATTCTGACAATTTTGTCCAAATTATTTAAAGTCAAGGTCAATGTCTGCCCTACTACTGCAATCTTTGATTGTTTAGTTTTGTTGCTAAATGAATGAGTGAGTGAATGAATGAAGGAATGTTGTGAAATATGTTTAAACTGAATACATTTGAAATACATAAAAAGCTGTTTTATTTTACATAGAGCAGGTCGCCCCCTAATGGAGGCTGCCAAGCTGCACCACCACCACTACCACCTACTACTACTACTACTAATTGTAATATTTAATATAATAATATATACTAATTTTGTTTTAATGTAATGTTTATTTTATATAGTAACCTCAACAACAAACACTTAAGACATCATAATCACAAATTAGTTAGCAGCAAAGTGATAGATATAGATCAACATGTGTGTGACCCACCAGTCTAGATCTCATTCACATGCTCAGGTATTGGGACATCCTTAGCTACTGGGCCACGTATCACACTTTTTGAAAACATTTCATATTCATATATTGTGTGAACATATTACATGATATATGTAAAATATTCATATTCATATTTAAATATTATGTGCTATTTGAAAAAAAAGTGTGGCAATAAACATTTTAAATTGTATTATTTGACTTCGTTGTTACAGAAGTTTACCATGGTGTTAAATGCAGCATGTTGAGTCTACCTTAACTGTCAATATTGGCAGTCCAAACAGATAATGTGTCAGGCAAACTAACTAACTAAATAAATACATATTAAACGTTGTGACCAGTATAAGTTCCAGTCCAATCCTTATTATCACACTGTAAGAATAAAGTCAAGCTGGGTGCATTGCATCATGGAATACAGTAAATAGCACATTGTTCCCTGTTGTATTGACACTGTTGCATATTGTGGCAAAACATATTAATATTCTATGGATACAAAAAAAAGCATACAATGAACACAATACCTGAAAGGGACATTATTGGCTGATGACCATATAGGCCTATGCATTGTTTATTTGTTTATTTATTTATTGTCATGTTGACTTTGATGTAATTAGGATGCTTTAGGGTTACATTTTATGTGGGTTTAAACCACTTTCAAAAGTCTTATACTGGATTTAGGCAAGAAGATAAGCAAAATTTCATTTACAACTTAGTTTAAATTTGATATGTTTGTTTGATATTCATAATTCAAAAATACAATGTAAACTTTTTATAGGTTTATATTCTATTTAACCCTTATGTACTGTTCCGGGCCAATTTGATTTTTGAGTTGTCAGAAATATCAATTAACTTATTTTTTATTTTTATTTTTTCTTGAAGTTTTGTGACTTTTTCTCATTTAGGGTCATGAACATGCATGCAAAGTTCCAACACGCTGACGTGATTTGACATGTCCACAAACATTGTTGTTACGTTACGTTCGTACTGTACAATTTGACCCGTCTATTTAAGGCAACTCTACAGACCCAAAATAATAGCATTTATTGGTTAGATTTTGTTGTTTTAGTTTTTTTTTTTACTATCTTATGAAGCTAAAAATGTGCTTTTCCCCACTTATTTCAATGCAGAATAAATATTTTTGTCAATATGATGTCGACCTGCGAATGCAGACACGATGGCTGGATTGCATTTACATTACACTGAGATCCGATCACAATGCGTCCTCGACTACCTCTGGACCAGTACACGCTGATGGGATAACATTCCGATCAGAAGTGCGTTTACACTTGTCTTTTCAAAGTGTATGTGGACAACATCCGGATACAGGTCGCATGTTAATGCCAAGTGTAAACGCAGCCCAAGATATCGTTAAAAAATGTGTAATCGCAAACAACCCACAGGTGTGGGTATGAGGTTCCATTTGTGTCAAAAATGAGTCGACTGCTTTGTACCATACATTTGTCTTTGTCTACAGTCATTGCCTACTTGTTCAGGTAAATCAGTATATGTAGGCGTGTATGTTGATTGACGTCGTCTTAATCTGTTGTCCTGCCTGCTTTTTCTCTGTCATTTAATTACTGTCGTCCTAACAGTCATCTTATTCTGTCATCTGTACTGTCGTCTTGTTCTGTCATCCTAACAGTCATCTTATTCTGTCGTCCTGTTCTGTCGTCCTAACAGTCATCTTATTCTGTCATCTGTACTGTCGTCTTGTTCTGTCGTCCTAACTGTCGTCCTAACAGTCATCTTATTCTGTCATCCTGTTCTGTCGTCCTAACTGTCGTCTTGTTCTGTCGTCCTAACTGTCATCCTGTTCTGTCGTTCTAACTATGATCTTATTCTGTCGTCTTGTTCTGTCGTCCTAACTGTCGTCTTATTCTGTCGTCCTAACTGTTGTCCTGTTCTGTCGTCCTAACTGTCATCTTATTCTGTCATCCCAACTGTTGTCCTGTTCTGTCCTCCTAACTGTAATCTTATTCTGTCGTCCTAACTGTCATCTTATTCTGTCCTCCTAACTGTCATCTTATTCTGTCGTCTTGTTCTGTCGTCCTAACTGTCGTTTGTCCTCTGTATCTCCTGTGTTTTGGGGAAAACAATAGTTGTGTTAATGGCCTTCCGAGCTACACTTCCAGGAAGTAATGTCATGAAATGGTTTGGGCCCTTGCAGCAAAAACTCTGTGTTCTTACCTTTGCACTTATACAGGTGCTTATATGTGCATTTTGGTTAATATTATCTCCCCCATTTCCATACATGAATATGGATCATTATCAGGAAAAGATCATTTTAGAATGTAATTTAGGTTCAGCTATTGGTTTCTGGACTGTGCTTGGTTACATTGGTCTCCTGGCTGTCCTTTGTTTTGTTTTAGCTTTTCTGGCACGAAAACTGCCAGACAACTTCAATGAAGCTAAATTCATCACATTCAGTATGCTTATATTCTGTGCTGTATGGATCACGTTTATCCCAGCTTATGTCAGTTCTCCTGGAAAATTTATTGTCGCTGTGGAGATATTTGCCATTTTGGTCTCTAGCTTTGCTTTACTGTTCTGTATTTTCCTGCCAAAATGCTATGTAATTTTACTGAGACCTGAAATGAACACTAAAAAACATGTTATGACAAAGATGTCAAATGATATCCATTAATAGTTATTAAAGTGTAAAGAAATCGACATGAGAAGACAAAAATATCTGAAATAATAAATCTTCACAAAACAGATGAAAATAAACAAGACTAAACCTGTTAAAATCGTTGTGTGATTGGGTAGTTCCTTCTACAGTTATGCCATGGTGCCCTCTAAGTCTGAGCCACCAGGGTCCCACCTGTTATTTTCAGGCACTGCTCTTTCCTTACTTCCACCAGATATTCTTGAGTTTAATACATCTCAAAAGGCACTTATTTTCAGGATTTATTGTCATCTTATAGATTCAGAGGATTACTCTATTGCTAAAAGTGCCAGGGAATATGAGCTGGGTAAAGAGTTTGCGGATGACTGGTGGTGGCTTAAAGTTTTTAATAGAATACACAAAAGCATAATATGTGCACAGCTTTGCCTCATAATACTGCACAGGGTTCATTGTTCCAAAGGCATTTTTTTCTTAAACTTTATTAATAATATTCTGACAATTTTGTCCAAATTATTTAAAGTCAAGGTCAATGTCTGCCCTACTACTGCAATCTTTGATTGTTTAGTTTTGTTGCTAAATGAATGAGTGAGTGAATGAATGAAGGAATGTTGTGAAATATGTTTAAACTGAATACATTTGAAATACATAAAAAGCTGTTTTATTTTACATAGAGCAGGTCGCCCCCTAATGGAGGCTGCCAAGCTGCACCACCACCACTACCACCTACTACTACTACTACTAATTGTAATATTTAATATAATAATATATACTAATTTTGTTTTAATGTAATGTTTATTTTATATAGTAACCTCAACAACAAACACTTAAGACATCATAATCACAAATTAGTTAGCAGCAAAGTGATAGATATAGATCAACATGTGTGTGACCCACCAGTCTAGATCTCATTCACATGCTCAGGTATTGGGACATCCTTAGCTACTGGGCCACGTATCACACTTTTTGAAAACATTTCATATTCATATATTGTGTGAACATATTACATGATATATGTAAAATATTCATATTCATATTTAAATATTATGTGCTATTTGAAAAAAAAGTGTGGCAATAAACATTTTAAATTGTATTATTTGACTTCGTTGTTACAGAAGTTTACCATGGTGTTAAATGCAGCATGTTGAGTCTACCTTAACTGTCAATATTGGCAGTCCAAACAGATAATGTGTCAGGCAAACTAACTAACTAAATAAATACATATTAAACGTTGTGACCAGTATAAGTTCCAGTCCAATCCTTATTATCACACTGTAAGAATAAAGTCAAGCTGGGTGCATTGCATCATGGAATACAGTAAATAGCACATTGTTCCCTGTTGTATTGACACTGTTGCATATTGTGGCAAAACATATTAATATTCTATGGATACAAAAAAAAGCATACAATGAACACAATACCTGAAAGGGACATTATTGGCTGATGACCATATAGGCCTATGCATTGTTTATTTGTTTATTTATTTATTGTCATGTTGACTTTGATGTAATTAGGATGCTTTAGGGTTACATTTTATGTGGGTTTAAACCACTTTCAAAAGTCTTATACTGGATTTAGGCAAGAAGATAAGCAAAATTTCATTTACAACTTAGTTTAAATTTGATATGTTTGTTTGATATTCATAATTCAAAAATACAATGTAAACTTTTTATAGGTTTATATTCTATTTAACCCTTATGTACTGTTCCGGGCCAATTTGATTTTTGAGTTGTCAGAAATATCAATTAACTTATTTTTTATTTTTATTTTTTCTTGAAGTTTTGTGACTTTTTCTCATTTAGGGTCATGAACATGCATGCAAAGTTCCAACACGCTGACGTGATTTGACATGTCCACAAACATTGTTGTTACGTTACGTTCGTACTGTACAATTTGACCCGTCTATTTAAGGCAACTCTACAGACCCAAAATAATAGCATTTATTGGTTAGATTTTGTTGTTTTAGTTTTTTTTTTTACTATCTTATGAAGCTAAAAATGTGCTTTTCCCCACTTATTTCAATGCAGAATAAATATTTTTGTCAATATGATGTCGACCTGCGAATGCAGACACGATGGCTGGATTGCATTTACATTACACTGAGATCCGATCACAATGCGTCCTCGACTACCTCTGGACCAGTACACGCTGATGGGATAACATTCCGATCAGAAGTGCGTTTACACTTGTCTTTTCAAAGTGTATGTGGACAACATCCGGATACAGGTCGCATGTTAATGCCAAGTGTAAACGCAGCCCAAGATATCGTTAAAAAATGTGTAATCGCAAACAACCCACAGGTGTGGGTATGAGGTTCCATTTGTGTCAAAAATGAGTCGACTGCTTTGTACCATACATTTGTCTTTGTCTACAGTCATTGCCTACTTGTTCAGGTAAATCAGTATATGTAGGCGTGTATGTTGATTCTTAATCTGTTAATCTGTTGTCCTGCCTGCTTTTTCTCTGTCATTTAATTACTGTCGTCCTAACAGTCATCTTATTCTGACTGTCGTCTTGTCGTCTTGTTCTGTCATCCTAACAGTCATCTTATTCTGTCGTCCTGTTCTGTCGTCCTAACAGTCATCTTATTCTGTCATCCTGTTCTGTCGTCCTAACTGTCGTCTTGTTCTGTCGTCCTAACTGTCATCCTGTTCTGTCGTTCTAACTATGATCTTATTCTGTCGTCTTGTTCTGTCGTCCTAACTGTCGTCTTATTCTGTCGTCCTAACTGTTGTCCTGTTCTGTCGTCCTAACTGTCATCTTATTCTGTCATCCCAACTGTTGTCCTGTTCTGTCCTCCTAACTGTAATCTTATTCTGTCGTCCTAACTGTCATCTTATTCTGTCCTCCTAACTGTCATCTTATTCTGTCGTCTTGTTCTGTCGTCCTAACTGTCGTCTTATTCTGTCGTCCTAACTGTTGTCCTGTTATGTTGGCCTAACTGTCATCTTATTCTGTCCTCCTAACTGTCATCTTATTCTGTCGTCCTAACTGTCATCTTATTCTGTCCTCCTAACTGTGATCTTATTCTGTCGTCCTGTTCTGTCGTTCTAAATGTCTTCTTATTCTGTCATCTGTACTGTCGTCTTGTTCTGTCGTCCTC
>NW_015506099.1:81143-97120 GCF_001515645.1 Sinocyclocheilus grahami | reverse complement strand
TCTTATTCTGTCATCTGTACTGTCGTCTTGTTCTGTCGTCCTAACTGTCGTCTTATTCTGTCGTCCTAACTGTTGTCCTGTTCTGTCATCTTATTCTGTCGTCCTAACTGTCATCTTATTCTGTCGTTCTAACTGTTATCTTATTCTGTCGTCCTAACTGTCATCTTATTCTGTCCTCCTAACTGTCATCTTATTCTTTCCTCCTAACTGTCATCTTATTCTGTAGTCCTGTTCTGTCGTTCTAACTGTCATCTTATTCTGTCCTCCTAACTGTCATCTTATTCTGTCGTCCTGTTCTGTCGTTCTAACTGTCATCTTATTCTGTCATCTGTACTGTCGTCTTGTTCTGTCATCCTAACAGTCATTTCATATTTGACTAGGCTGCTTTAGGAACTGTCTGCAAATTTACCTCACAGTACAAAACGAAGTACAATAATTCATTCAAATTAATGTTCACAGGACTATAGTAAATGCCTTGTGGCAAACTGGCTAAATATATTTTGCCAATGTCTCACCTTAGACAATACTTCCAACATCTCCCTTACAGTCTGTACAGTACACAAATATTTTCATGAAAAAATTAGGCTACTGTATTTTTTTTCTCTTCATGTTACAAAGGTTGTAGGTTGTAGAAGACTGACTTATTACAGGTGAAATTTTGCCAATACCTGCTTTACTGCAATTCACCAAAAAGGCTTTTTCATGTTCCAAAGGTTGTAGTATATTCCTAGATACAAGACTGAATTACTACGTGTGAGATTTTGCCAAAACCTCCCATCATATATGTACAGTACACAATTATTTTCATAAAAATTACTGTAGTACATCCTTTGGAACATGAAAAAAAACTATTGGTAAATTACTAGTGGGCAAAACTCACAAAATATAAGACAACCTTTGGAACATGATAAAACTCTCTTGGTGAATAACTGTAGGTTTTTTAAAAAACGATTTGTGTACTGTACATACAGTAAGGGAGATATTGGCAAACTCTCACCTGTAGTAAGTCAATCTTGTAAATAAGAAAACACTACAAACTTTTTCTAAAAATATTTCTGCACTGTACATACAGTAAGGGAGATATTGGCAAACTCTCACCTGTAGTAAGTCAATCTTGTAAATAAGAAAACACTACAAACTTTTTCTAAAAATATTTCTGCACTGTACATACAGTAAGGGAGATATTGGCAAACTCTCACCTGTAGTAAGTCAATCTTGTAAATAAGAAAACACTACAAACTTTTTCTAAAAATATTTCTGCACTGTACATACAGTAAAATAGATATTGGAAAATCTCACCTGTAGAAAGTCAGTCTTGTAACTAGGACTGTATTACAAGCATTAGAACATGAACAAACCCTTTTGGTAAATTACAGTAGTTTTTTTCTAAGAATATTTGTGTACTGTATGTACAGTAAGGGAGGTATTGGCAAAATCTCACCTGTAGTAAGTCAGTTTTGTAACTAAGAGTGTACTACAACCTTTGGAGCATAAAAAAAAACAGTTTGATAAATTACTTTATTTTTTTCAAAAAATATTTGTGTACTGTACATACAGTAAAGGAGATATTGGCAAAATATCACCTGTAGTAAGCCAGTCTCATAACTAGGAATGTACTACAACCTTTGGAGCATAAAAAAACCTATTGATAAATTACTTTATTTTTTTCAAAAAATATTTGTGTACTGTACATACAGTAAAGGAGGTATGAGCAAAATTTCACAAATTATAAGTCAGTCTTGTAACTGCAAATGTACTACAACCTACAAAAAAAACTTTGTGTACAGTCGTTTTTATGAAATTAATTGTGTACTGTACATATGACGAGAGATACTGCCAAAATATCACATGTCAGTATCTAGGAACATACTACAACCTTTGGGACATGAAAAAGCCTTTTTTGGTGAATTACAGTCATTTTTTTTCTAAACATTAATTTGAATGAATTATTATACTTCGTTTTGTACTGTGAGGTAAATTTGCAGACGGTCCCTAAGGCAGCCTAGTCGAATATGAAATGTGAAACTAACTTTACGACATTAAGCACAGCAGAATAAGATGACAGTTAGAACGACAGAACAAGACGATGGTAAAGAGGACATAATAAGATGACAGTTAGGATGGCAGTAAAGACGACAGTAAGGATGACAGAACAAGATGATTGTTAGGACGACAGAACAGGACGACAGTTAGGACGACAGAACAAGACGACAGTTAGGACGACAGAATAAGATGACTGTTAGGACGACAGAACAGGACGACAGTTAAGAGGACAGAACAAGATGACAGTACAGATGACAGAATAAGATGACTGTTAGGACGACAGAACAAGATGACAGTAAGGACGACAGAATAAGATGACAGTTAGGATGACAGAACAAAACGACAATAAGGACGACAGTAATTAAATGACAGAGAAAAAGCAGGCAGGACGACAGATTAAGACGACGTCAACAGACAACATACACGCCTACATATCCTCTCAGGGTCAACTGTCTGTCAATTCTAAGAATGTTAATTTCCTGGTTAAGGGAAATAACTTTCTTACTGTACAACTCTACACAAAGCCTGTAGCATAAATCTGCATGATTAGGGACAGAATAAGATGACTGTTAGGACGACAGAACAGGACGACAGTTAAGAGGACAGAACAAGATGACAGTACAGATGACAGAATAAGATGACTGTTAGGACGACAGAACAAGATGACAGTAAGGACGACAGAATAAGATGACAGTTAGGATGACAGAACAAAACGACAATAAGGACGACAGTAATTAAATGACAGAGAAAAAGCAGGCAGGACGACAGATTAAGACGACGTCAACAGACAACATACACGCCTACATATCCTCTCAGGGTCAACTGTCTGTCAATTCTAAGAATGTTAATTTCCTGGTTAAGGGAAATAACTTTCTTACTGTACAACTCTACACAAAGCCTGTAGCATAAATCTGCATGATTAGGGACTCCAGTTATGAGCAAACAATGAACAACGTCAAGTGTGATACAAGTCAAACTTTATTAACTACATAAACACTTAAACTAGTCTAACATACTAGAAAAACACTTAAACCGGTCTAACATACACATAAACACTTAAACTAGTCTAATCTAAGCATGGTAATTTTCAAATGGACTTGAATCGAAATTACTTAAGATTCTCAGGACCCTAATATATATTGATTTAAACTGAGCTGGATGTTGACATCACCGAATTCAATGATGAACTGTCTTTAACTGAAAAATGAGTGTTTACTATTGTCATTTTGCATTATTGACACTATTTTCTTAATTAATGCTGTTCAGTTGCTTTGACACAATCTGTATTGTTAAAAGCACTATATAAATAAAGGTGACTTGACTTGACTTGACTTGACTTAAATATAGCTAACAAAATATATATTTTGTGTTTGATTGGTCCAGACGCTACAGGGCATTGAAGGCCCAAAGAAGAGTTTGCTAGCATAATAGCGTCAATTATCCATTTGGAAAGTCTCTGCTTCGTAACCGGACAACCTTTGGTGCGGCCACTGAAGCACACAAACAGCTGATGCGACTGCCTGAACGGGGAGGAACGCTCAACATAGACTTTCAGTGCCCTGACGGGGCAGAGAAAATTCAACTCTTGGTCTTGCTCCAAAGGAGGAAGCGCCGATAGAGTTATTACCTGTGCTTTAAATGGAGTAGAGAGCACTTTAGGTACATAGCCATGCCTTGGTTTCAGGACGACCTTAGAGTTGTTGGGCCCGAATTCGAGGCAGGTGGGGCTCACTGATAGCACCTGCAGATCTCCCATACGCTTTACCGATGCTAATGCTAGAAGCAGAGCAGTCTTAAGTGTCAGGGGACGAAGGTCAATGGACTGTAGTGGACTCTTCAGAGCCCTCAACACCGTGGGCAGATCCCATGTAGGGACAGTGGCGTGCGAGGCGGGTTGAGCCTTCTAGACCCCTTCAGAAAATGAACAACCAAGTTGTTTCTGCCCACCAATTGGCCAGCTATAGGGGCGTGAGAAGCTGTTACGCCTGCTACATAGACCTTAAACGTGGAAGGGGAATGGCCCTTATCCAACAGCTCTTGCAGGAAGGACAATATCAGAGATATGTCGCATGAGATTGGGTCTGCACCGCGGGCTGTAGACCAGGCGGAGAAGACATCTTGTATTTAAGATTTAGACAATTTAAGGCATCTTGTAGACGGTGCTCTAGCCTGAGAGATTGTGTTCAACACATTCTCGGGGAGGTTTGCAAGTTCCCATTGAGAGGCCAAAGGTGCAGAGCCCACAGCTCGGGCTGGGGGTGCCATATCGTTCCGTTCGCCTGAGAGAGGAGGTCCTGTCTCAGGGGAATGGGCCACGGTATTGGCCGCAAATCAGTTAGCCGCAAATCGTGGCCGCAAATCAGTGCTGGTTCCTCCAGAGCAGGGCCACCAACAGCGGGGCTCTGTTCCCTACTCGCCTGATCACCTGTGGGATCAGAGCGTTCAGGGGAAAAGCGTAAAAGAGGAGGTTGGGCCAGTCGTGGGCCAACGCGTCCCTGTCCTTCGAAAAGTAAGTTGGGCAATGAGAGTTGTCTTCTGAGGCGAAGAGGTCGACCTCTGCCCTGCCAAAGATCTCCCAGATTTTCTGAACCATTTGAGGGTGGAGCGTCCACTCCTCCGAAGGGGCAAAACACGGTGAGTGAGTTTCATGCATGGGCGCCGCCCACGCTGAAGCAGCACTCATTGAGACGGAATGTTCTCATTGCGAGGATATGAGTCTCGCCTCTCTGCGCTTGCGGAAAGCCTTTCCGGAGGTCCATGACGAGATCACCAGGTCTTGGCGTGCCCCCTACTCGGCCCACCTTCGTGCCTCATCTTCGTCCGCTTTCCAAAGTGTGCTTTCTCCAGTACAGAGAACCACTTATCTGGGCGTGGTGTGGAATTTGACCACGATGTAGGCACGTATGTCTCCGAGGGGAAACCCGCTTCGCATACTCGGTGCCTACGTGCCTTAGACATGTGAAGGAAACCTTGGTTCTTATGTCAGGTCCTGGTGCTAGGAGCTCCTGGTCGCCGCATATGCTAGCGACGGATGCATCTTTCACCGGTTGGGAGTGGTCATCAGTGGCTGCTTGGCCCGCGGCCTATGGAGCGGCCGCCATCTCACGTGGCACATAAGTTGACTGGAGATGCTGGCCGTGTTTCTAGCTTTGAAACACTTCCTCCCAGGCCTAAGAAATCGCTATGTGTTGGTGCGCACCGACAACACAGCAGTGGTCTCTTATATATGTGGGGGCAGACATCCTGTCGAGGCAGGGGCCGAGGCCTGGGGAATAGATTCACCCGAGGGGTGAAGCAGACTTGGAGAGTCTTTGGCCAGGCTCAGGTGGACTTGTTTTCGACTCAGATGATATCACACGGTCCCCTCTGGTTCTCTCTCTGACTCATCCAGCTCCACTGAGGCTGGATGCCATGGTACAGACGTGGCCGAGGCTTCATCTGTACACCTTTCCCCCGATTGTTCTGCTCCCGAGAGTTCTAGAGAGAGTGCACTGGAACAAGGTCAGTCAACTGCCAGTAGCCCCGTTCTGGCCGGGACGAGTATGGTTCTCGGACCTGATTCCTCTCCTCGACGGCGCTCCATGGGAGATTCCCATCAGGAGAGATCTCCTCTCTCAGACGGAGGACGCGCCCCCGCCCGGAGCTGTGGAAGCTGTGGGTGTGGCCTCTGAGGAGGCACAACTCATAACTTCTGGTCTCTCAACCGAGGTTGTTGAGACCATTCTCCATCCAGAGCTCCCTCTATGAGGAAACTGTACTTCTTGGTGCGGAGACAAACAGCTTGACCCAGCTAACTGCCCGTTTGGTACAGTTCTGGAGTTCCTGCAGGCCTGTTTATCCACAGGGTTGACCCACTCCACCCTAGAGGTCTTCGTGGCAGCCATTGCGGCCTACCACGCCCCACTCGGTGGCCATTCAGTGGGAAGACACCCTCTTCGTACACGTTTCCTCCGCGGTGCCGAGGCCTCCGCCCAGAGAAGCTTATGCTAAGTGGTGGATCAGGATGCTATTCCATAGCCTTGAGCCCTCTGATCTCCCCTCTCCTTCGGGGGTCAAGGCTCACTCCTCCAGAAGTTGGCCTTCGGGACGGCGGGCCCCGCCTACTTTGGCCATTCCTGGCTCCCTTTTCTCTCTTGCCTTATTTGTCTCTTCCACAATAGGCAGGGATTTGCAAGCCTGGCGGTGTAGGCATTCTTGTTCCCGTAGCGTTTCGACGCAGCTTATGTAACCATGGTTCCCCGAAGGGAACGAGACGCTGCGTCTCAGGGCCATACTTCCGGCATCCTTGCCAGCGCTTGCTTCACTCCTAGAAGCTGACGCCGGTTTCACCGCACGTGCTTTTATGCTTCCTGGTCGCTACGTCACCCCGCCCGTGACGTCTCGCCTATCCATTGGACATATTACACATGTGATTCACAGCGTGGTCACGCTGGAGGCTTTCCCGTAGCGTTTCGACGCAGCGTCTCGTTTCCTTCGGGGAACTATGGTTCCCTTTCAGTCAGTCACGTTTCGTGACTGACGAATTGGGATCTCGCCCGAGAGTATAAAAGGAGAGAATCGCTTCGGAGCCGAGCCTTCTACTAGGACGAATCTCCGCGAGTGTCTGCAAAGAAACAGCCTAGCGTTGGTGTTACGGTGCGTCAGCGGGGGTTGCCATTCAGTGCTGCTCATCTTCGGCGTGCTGCAGCTTCCATTCCCGTGGGCGCTTCAGCGCTCTCTCTAAAAGTGTTTCCATTTTTCTAAAAGAGCAAATATCTAAAAGAGCTCCACGAGCAAGGGGCGTCTTTTTAAAGATGGCTTCCCGCTCGTGCGTTTCTGGATGTGGTCGCTTCCTGGCTTCATCTGACGGTCATGATCGCTGTGTCTCGTGCTTGGGCTTGCAGCAAGCTGATGCAGCGCTCATGGATGAGTCATGTTCTCAGTGTGGGAACATGACCATCGTGGTGTTGTGGTCTAGATGCCTCCTCATTAAACGGGGGGGTATCCCCCTTGCCATGCCCCATTCTAGATCCTCCGGTTCTCGGAGGGCTACTTCGGTTCATGGTCAGGGAGATCTGAGGATCACGGTGAGAGCTTCCCTGTCGAGTACGTCTCTGCGGGCCTCTCATTCCTCTAGCACCATCGCACCGCCTGGGGTTCCCGGACGAGTTTACTGGTTTCTCGGACAGGGCGGGGGCCCAGCATCTCGTGCGGAGTGCAGGCAGATGACAGGATGTCAATCGCTGCATCGGAGGGCGAGCTAGGCTCTGGAGATGAGGATTCGGCTGCGCTGCCTCCGTCAGGAAGAGTAGTGTTGCCCGAGTCAGATCCAGAGCTGACTGCTATGCTTTTCCCGGGCCGCCGAGGGCGTTGGGCTGCACTGGAGGCCTCCTCCTTCTCCCGAACGCTCGAGGCTGAACGATTGGTTCCTGGGGGCGCAAGCTGGTCGTTGGCAGCTGCCTCCAGTTCCATTCTTCCAGTGCATGAGGAGGTTACTAAGTCTTGAAAGGCACCTTTTTGTGCCCGAAACAGACTTGGTGCCTCCTCCGTCCTCACCACCCTCGATGGTGGGGCGGCCCAAGGGTATGTGGACATCCCCCCAGTCGAGCGCGCTATTGCCATGCAGCTCTGCCCGCAAAGCGCCACCGCCTGGAGGGGTAGTCCGCGCCTTCCGTCCAGGGCCTGTAAGTTCTCGTCCGCTCTGACGGCTAAGGCTTACAGTGCTGCTGGACAGGCCGCTTCCACCCTGCACGCCATGGCCCTCCTGCAAGTTCACCAGGCCAAAGCGTTGAAGCAGTTGCATGAGGGTGGTGCTGACCCAGGTGGGCTGCAGGAACTGCGCACTGCGACGGACCTCGCTCTTAGGGCGACGAAAGTCACAGCGCGGGCCCTGGGTCAGACGATGTCCACATTGGTGGTCCAGGAGCGCCACCTATGGCTGACCTTGGCGGATATGAGGGAGGCCGACAAGCATCGCTTCCTGGACTCCCCGATCTCCCAGGCAGGCCTGTTCGGCGAAGCGGTGGAAGGCTTTGCCCAACAGTTCTCCACCGCGCAGAAGAAGACGGAGGCGTTTCAACACATCCTGCCCCGGCGGTCTGCTGCTGTCGCACCGCCAGCTGCAGCCCCTCTGTCTGCTCGTCGCCGACGGTGCCCTCCTGTGGCCTCCACCTCCGCTCCGGCGCGGCCACAGCAGCAGCCTTCACAATGGCCGCAGCATGGAGCTGGCCGCAGGAAACCGGCGCAGCCCGCCTCCGCCCCTGCCAAGCCCGTGAGGGGCCAGGGCAGGCGGTGTCCCTGGGACGGGCGACCCGGAGTTCTTGGATCCTGCTCTTCAGGAGATGGTGACCGCACCACTCCTTCCCCCGGAGGAGGGCCGGGTGGAGAATCCTTTGTTCCCGTTTTGTTCTGTTCCGTTACTGGCTACCCAGCCAGTGGTACCCAAAACTTCAATATAAGAGCAGTTTCCTTTGTCTCCGGGTCCCAAGAGGGCGAGGATGGCGGTGCACGAGACCCAGTCTCCACACAGCCGTCCCCCTCTCCTTTCGCCGATGGGCAGCAGGGTCCGGTTCAGGGACGCTACGCCTCCTCACGAGCCCCCTGCCCAGCCATGGAGCCAGGTAAGTGGCGCGCCGCGCACTCAGACCCCACCCTGGGACGCACTGCCTCCCGGGTTGGGTCCCTGTGTTCCACTTCGCTGCCCCACTGCGGGTACGTCGGTGGTTCTCCTAGTCCCACTTGTTCGGTCGCTGGGGGTCTGGTTAGCGCTCCCCAGGCCGTCTCGCTGGCTCATGAGAACCATCAGACTCAGCTACGCGATTCAATTCGCCCGGCGCCCTCCCAAGTTCAGGGGCATTCGGTTCACCTCTGTGCTGGACAGGGATGCTCCTGTCTTGCATGCAGAGATCGCGGTCCTGCTAGCGAAAGACGCGATACAGCCGGTCTCTCCAGCCAAGATGAGGTCAGGTTTTTACAGCCCGTACTTCATCGTACCCAAGAAAGGTTACGACCAATCCTGGACCTGCGCATGCTGAACCGGGCCCTTCACAAGCTCCCATTCAGGATGTTGACGCAGAAACGCATTTTTCAATGCGTCCGTCCTTTCGATTGGTTCGCAGCGATCGACCTCAAGGACTTTCATGTCTCGATTCTCCCTCAACACAGACTTCGCTTTGCGTTCGAAGAGCGAGCATATCAGTACAAGGTCCTCCCCTTCGGGCTATCCCTGTCGCCTAGTGTCTTCATCAAGGTCGTGGAGGCAGCCCTCGTTTCATTGAGGGAAGCTGGCATTCGCATACTGGCCTAGTCTCGAGCGCAGTTGTGCGAACACAAGGACACGGTGCTCAGTAACCTCAGCCGGTTGGGGCTTTGGGTCAACTGGGAAAAGAGCAAACTCTCCCCAGTGCAGAGGATCTCTTTTCTCGGCATGGAGCTGGAATCGATCAACCTCTCAGCACGTCTCTCAGTAGAGTAACGTCGAACATGACTGACGGAAAGGGAACGTCTCGTTTACTTGTGTAACCCTCGTTCCCTGAAGGAGGGAATGGAGACGTTACGTCCCGTCGCCGCAGTTGCTGTACCACCGCTGTACGGCCGGGGCGCGTAGTCTCGGCTCCTCAGCGAAAAACTGATGTGCGTTGCACGCGCTCTCCTTTTATACCCGCGCTACGGGGTGGGGTGCACATGGCGAAACACGCACGCCAACTGGCATTGGCTTGTTTAGTTAACACTCGAAGGCGATTGGGCTCTCAGGCGAGATCCCAATTCGTCAGTCACGACTGACGTAACGTCTCCGTTCCCACCTTCAGGGAAAGAGGGTTACACAAGTAACCGTGACGTTACATATGTAACCTGGAGACGATCTCTTCCATCTTTATTTGACTCTGTGACTCTAGCACTCTCTATTCTATTTCTATTCTTAAAAAAAACACTAGCTTCTCTAATCTTTTTGTATTCTATCTATTTGTTTTATTTTTATTTATTATGAAATTAACAAAAGCAAAAAAAAAAAAGAATCTAACACTAGCTTGCTCTATTCTTTTTATATTCTATCAATTTTCTTTTTATTTATTATAGCGGGTAAAATAAGTATTAAACACACCATCATTTTTCTCAGTAAATATATTTCTAAAGGTGCTGTTGACATGACATTTTCACCAGATGTCGTTACCTAACACAACAACCAAAGTAATCCATACATACAAAGAAAACAATGCAAATAAGTTCAGAAATTAAGTTCTGTGTAATAAAATGGAATGACCCAGGGAAAAAGTATTGAACACACTTCCTGAAATTTATTTAATACTTCGTACAAATGCCTTTGTTGGTAATGACAGCTTCAAGACGCCTCCTGTATGGAGAAACTAGTCGTATGCATTGCTCAGGTGTGATTTTGGCCCATTTTTCCACACCAGCAGTCTTTAAATCTTGAAGGTTCCATGGGCCTCTTCTATGAACTCTAATCTTTAGTTCTTTCCATAGATTTTCTATTGGATTCAAGTCAGGTGATTGGCTGGGCCATTCAGCAGCTTTACTTTCTTTCTCTGAAACCAAATGAGAGTTTCCTTGACTGTGTGTTTGGGATAATTGTCTCACTGGAATGTCTCATTTCATCTTCGTCATCCTGGTAGATGGCTGTAGTTATTTATTAAGAATGTCTCGGTACATTTTTCTATTCATCCTTCCTTCAATTATATGAATTTTGCCAGTGCTACACCATGATGTTTTGGGGTGATGTGCAGTGCCATTTGATCTCCAAACATGGTGTGTATTATGGCATCCAAAGAGTACAATTTTTGTCTCATCTGATCAGACTATATTCTCCCAGTATTTTACAGGATTGTCTAAATGTTGTGCAGCAAACTTTAAACGAGCTTCAACATGCTTTTTCTTCAGCAATAGAGCCTTGCATGGTGAGCATGCATACAGGCCACGACGGTTGAGTGCATTACTTACTTATTGTACTTATTATTTTCTTTGAAACAATTGTGCATGCTAATTCCAGGTCTTTCTGAAGCTCTTCACAAGTGATCCTTGGCTCTTGGACAACTCTTCTGATAATTATTTTCACTCCTCTGTCAGAAATCATGCGAGGAGAACCTGGTTGTGGCCGGTTTATGGTGAAATGATGTTCTTTCCACTTCCGGATTATGGCCCTAACAGTGCTCACTGGAACATTCAGAAGTATATAAATCCTTATGTAACCAATGCCATCAGTATGTTTTGCAACAATAAGGTTATGAAGGTCTTGAGAAAGCTCTTTGCATTTACCCATCATGAAATGTTTCTTGTGTGACACATTGGTCATGAGACACTTTTTTATAGGCCATCAGTTGGGACTGAACATGGCTCCGGAGGGTGAACAAAGGCCTCCTGTAGCGAATTGATGCATTTTTGTAAGAAACGCCGACATCTTACATCCTCCCAGAGCTGCTTCCGTGTACAACTGTCGGCGCAAGCTAGATTAAAGTGATTATTATGTTTTGAATATGGATATTTTTCTTACAAAAATGCATGGATTTGCTACAGGAGGCCTTTGTTCACCCCCCGGAGCCATGTGAGGCACTTTTTATTATGGATGGATGCGCTTTATTTAACTTATTTTGGACTGATGAACTGCAACACCCGCTGACTGCCAATAAACAGCTGGGAAGATCAAAGTCAATTTTTAATATAACTCCTATTGGATTAATCTGAAATAAAGAAGTCATATACACCTAGGATGGCTTGAGGGTGAGTAAATAATGGGCTAATTTTAATTTTTGGGTGAACTATCCCTTTAAGCTAACTAAGCCTTGTTATAGCACTTGCATATAATTGCTGTTTTGTTGATTTTGATTGCTTCCATTGTCCTCATTTGTAAGTCGCTTTGGATGAAAGCGTCTGCTAAATGACTAAATGTAAAATGTGTATGTGTGTGTGTGTGTGTGTGTGTGTGACCCTGGACCACAAAAACAATTCATAAGGGTACATTTTTTGAAATTGAGATTTTTACATCAACTGAAAGCTGAATACATAAGCTTTCCATTGATGTGTACTAAGTTTTGATATATTTACGATAGGAAATTTATAAAATATCTTCATGGAACATGATATTTACTTAATATCCTAATGATTTTTGGCATAAAAGAAAAATCAATAATTTTGACATAGTGCATTGTTGGCTATTGCTACAAATATACCCCTGCTACGTATGACTGGTTTTGTGGTCCAGGGTCACACATATATAAAATATATACATAATGTATGGCAATACATCCTTTGTTATGGGTGTAAAAAAAAAGCTTTGGTCTATAAAAAAAGAGTGAATGTGTTGTCCACTAAGTGTTTGAAGGGATTCAGTCCACAATGCTGATTCTGGAGCTATAACTGCTCCTGTCAGTGTTGATGAAAGCAGAACAGCCAGACTGTAGGTGACAGGGCAAAGCACAGCTACCTGAGTTCATCAAAGATGGAGCTCTAAAGATTGGAGGCATCTTCGCACTTTACACAGGCTATGCAGGGGTGATTCCAAAGTTTACCCGATTGCCTCCTCAACCAAAATGCAAGGAGTATGTGTGTCTTCAATGCAAATTGTTATCATAGTACAAACCCGATTCCAAAAAAGTTGGGACACTGTACAAATTGTGAATAAAAACAGAATGCAATGATGTGGAAGTTTCAAATTTCAATATTTTATTCAGAATACAACATAGATGACATATCAAATGTTTACTGTCCCACCTTTTTTGGAATGTGTAGCTCTCATGAAATCCAAAATGAGCCAATATTTGGCATGACATTTCAAAATGTCTCACTTTCAACATTTGATATGTTATCTATATTCTATTGTGAATAAAATATAAGTTTATGAGATTTGTAAATTATTCCATTCCTTTTTTACTCACAATTTGTACAGTGTCCCAACTTTTTTGGAATTGGGTTTGTATATTGTAATGTGTAGGGTTGAATAATGCATTGATGTGTTTTGCTTAAAAAGAAGCAGTTCTTGCTTCTATGTGCTCCTTTTTCTGCTCTTCCTCTAACAAAAAATGGTCTCTTTATATAAATTATAGGGAAGTTAAATTTGCATGCACTATGATCTTCGCAAAAGAGGAAATAAATAAAAACCCAAATATACTCCCAAACCACACACTGGGGTATGAAATCTTCAATGCCTGTTAATTAATATTCTTCAGTCAGCACTTTCACTTTGCAATGGACAAGATGTCGTCTTTGATGAATTATACTGCACCAAGGCCGATACTGTACAGGATATAATAAGTAATTGAGGATCCACTCCAACCATTGGGTTTGCTAGAATAACTGTCCGATTCCACCGTGGTAAGATGTCATCCAATTATATATTGTGACGAGTCGGCTGCCTCCCCCTAATTATCAGCATCACCCCGTCCCTTAATCGCCGCACTTCGCCAGGCTCCCGACATGAGTGGGTGCGTGAGAGAGGAGGGGCGCTGAAATAGCCAGGGCTGGCGGCGTTTGATGGGGCTCACCTGAACCGAATGTAGCCTCATCACCGCCGCTGTTTAAATGCCAAGCGCACCTCACCTTGGGAGACCGGTCTCTTCCCTGTGCATGCACGCTGGTGTCCTCGTGGGTCCAGGAAGGGTGCATAGAGGGACTCTTGTGAGTCGTGAGCTGCCGGACCGCGGTCCGGACGAGAACCAGTTACACGGCCGTCAGGCCAGGATGCCGGGCCGTCCCTTCCCTAGTCCCTTTGCACGCCATGGGCATCGAGAAGGATGCAGTCGCTGGAAGAAGCCACCGCCTCGCGCACAGGACTAGAGAGGGGAACGCGTGCGGCCGCCAGACTCCACCTCTTACCTGGACCCTTCCTTCCTGACCACTGCCCTTCACAAACCCCGCAGCACGACGAGGACACCAGATCCCCTATTTATTTTGGACACTTGAATCCCTTTTTTCTGGACACTTTGTTTATTTTCTGTTAATAACAAATACCCACTGTGTCTGTCGTTTGGTCGTCCCGCCACAATATGCATTAAGTTTACTATTATTATGCTGGTATATATGAATATATATATATGAAGAGTTTGATTCCAAAACGCAATAAATGCCATCTTTAAAAATAATTTAGTTTCTGCCATAATCAGTATTGTATCTGGTCGGTATTGAAAAGTCCATTTTTAATTTTACACAAAATGTGATATCCGCCAAGTTATTCTGTCATGTTTTCTCCCTTTATTTCCAAACCGCGACAAGCGCCAGTTTCCCTTTTCTGCAGAATGCTACATATCCACTCAACCAATCAGAACACACCATTCCACGCACTGTAAACGGTAGCAACCAATCACCGCGCACCATTCCATGCACTGTAAACGGTAACAACCAATCACAGCGCACCACTCCACACACTCTAGACAGTAATGGCGGCGCTTTAAATACACACAGCATCCTAGTTTTCCTCGTCTATTTTGTACTTGTACTCTTTTTGTGCTTTCTCACACAGAACAACCTCCTGGATAGCTGCACTCGAGTCCCATACACCGCACGACCCTGAGTGTCCCTATGAGCAGAAGCATAGACAGAACAAACCAGCAGGAGGAAGTACTGCCATCTTCCTCCTTTTATTCTGAACACAGAATAAGAACTTACACAGGCAAGGCCATATCAAACTACAGACCGGTTTCCCTTCTACCTTTCATTGCAAAAACACTTGAACGAGTTGTTCAATTAAGTCTCAGCCTTTATCACACAGAACAACCTCCTGGACAGCAACCAATCTGGCTTCAGAAGTGGACATTTGACCGAGACTGCCTTGCTTTCAGTTGTTGAAGCCATAAGACTGGCAAGAGCGGCTTCCAAATCTTATATACTTATTTTGCTGGATCTGTCTGCTGCTTTTGATACGGTGAACCACCAGATTCTAATCAGAGCGTGCCAGCTGCAACTCATTTGCACTGCCTTTATATAGGGCTCTGTTCATTGTGTGTTTGTCGGTTCATTAACTTATGTCCTGTCTCTCTGTCAGCTCATTGTTCCAGTTCTCGTTCAGCCTGTCGAGGATCGTTCTGCAATCCTCGGATTCATCTGCACTGGATCGGAGATCCCTCACGGTCACTAGAGCATGCTGTCTGATGTCCGGTGAGGCTCATGATTGCGGTCTTTTCCAGCTGTTCTCTCTGGTTATTGTTTCGCAATAAACCTCGTTGCACTCGCACTTGGATCTCGAGACTCCTCATTGTGACAGTTCTATCCAGGCTGGACTATTGCAATGGTCTCTTGGCAGGTCTTCCAACCACTTCTATCAAACCTCTACAATTAATCCAAAATGCCGCTGCAAGAATAATCTTTAATGAGCCGAAAAGAACGCATGTCACACCTCTGTTCATCAATTTGCACTGGCTACCAGAAACTGCTCGCATTAAAATTCAAGGCATTAATGTTTGCCTACAAAACCACCACTGGCTCTGCACCCATTTACCTAAATTAATTATTTTAGCGTTATGTTCCCCCTAGAAGCTTGTGTTCTGCAAGTGAACGGCATATTATTGTGCCATCTCAAAGAGATCACTTTCAATGACTTTTTCATTAACTGTTCCCTCCTGGTGGAATGACCTGCCCAAATCAATCCTAGCAGCTGAGTCCTTAACCATCTTCAAGAAACGACTAAAAACACATCTGTTCCACTTTTATTTGACCCTCTAACTCTAACACTTTCTATTCTATATTAATTCTACTTTATATTTATCTTCTTTTTTTTTTTTTTTTAAACAACAAAAAAACAAACAAACACTAGCTTTCTATTTTTTCTATTCTATCTACTTGTTTTTCTTTGTGTAAGTATGTGTGTGTGTGTGTGTGTGTGTGTATAATATTTTATATATATATATATATATACAGTGGGTACAGAAAGTATTCAGACCCCCTTAAATTTTTCACTCTTTGTTATATTGCAGCCATTTGCTAAAATCATTTAAGTTAATTTTTGTCCTCAT
>NW_015506099.1:69335-81072 GCF_001515645.1 Sinocyclocheilus grahami | reverse complement strand
CCTCATTAATGTACACACAGCACCTCATATTGACAGAAAAACACAGAATTTTTGACATTTTTGCAGATTTATTAAAAAAGCAAAACTGAAATATCACATGGTCCTATGTATTCAGACCCTTTGCTCAGTATTTAGTAGAAGCACCTTTTTGATCTAATACAGCCATGAGTCTTTTTGGGAAAGATGCAACAAGTTTTTCACACCTGGATTTGGGGATCCTCTGCCATTCCTCCTTGCAGATCCTCTCCAGTTCTGTCAGGTTGGATGGTAAACGTTGGTGGACAGCCATTTTTAGGTCTCTCCAGAGATGCTCAATTGGGTTTAAGTCAGGGCTCTGAGGCATTGAGAGCCACTGCACCAGCATGTTTTGGTACGGGTACAATGGTGGTTGTTTTAAAGCAGTTGGGAACAATGGCTTGGGCCAAAGAGAGGTTGAAAATGTTGGGGAAGACCTCAGTCAGCTGTTCTGCACAGGTCCTAAGCACTCGGCCAGGGATGCCATCAGGGCCGGCAGCTTTATGTGCATTCACCTTACGCAAGGTGGAGCACACGTCACTGGTGGAAAGTGTGAGCGGCAGGTCGTCAGGTGTGAGCACAGCTTTGATGGGTGGTTCTGTGTTTCCACGATCAAAGCGAGCATAAAGTTGTTCAGTTCATCAGGGAAGGTGGCATTGCTGTTTGGGGGTGTGCTGTTTGCTGGTTTATAGTTTGTGAGGGCATGGATGCCTCTCCACATGCGCCGAGGGTCATTGTTTTTAAATCTGTCCTCAATGCGCAGTTTGTAGTTGTATTTAGGAGACTAAATTCCCCTCTTCAGATTGGACCTGGATAAGCTGTAGGCATCACGGTCGCCAGATTTGAAAGCAGCGTCACGTGCCTTCGGGAGGAAGCACATTTCCTTGTTCATCCAGGGTTTCTGATTGGGGTACATTTTAACTACTTTATGGGTGGTTACCTTGCCAACACATTCGTTGAAATGATGCAGAACAGAGCTGGTGTAGGTATTAACATCTGTGTGGGAGTCCAGTGTGTCCCGAGAAGCAAACAAATTCCAGTCTGTGTTCTGGAACTCCTGCTGTAGTGAAGAGTCTGCTTCTTCCAGCCAAACTTTAACAGCCCTCACAGTGGGTTTCACACATTTGATGATTGGGGTGTATTTGGGTAGCAGGAACAAGGAGAGGTGATCAGATTGTCCAATGTGGGGGAGGGGAGTTGCTTTGTAAGCATCAGGGATGTTTGTATAAACGTGATCAAGAGTATTGTCTCCTCTTGTTGGGCAAGTAACATTTTGATAAAATTTGGGGAGAGTTGTTCTCAGATTGGCATGATTGAAATTACCAGCAATAATAAAGACTCCATCTGGATGTGTTGTTTGCAGCTTACCAACAACAGAAGATAGTTCTTTCATGGCTAGTTTAGCATTAGCATCCGGGGGGTACATACACTGCAGAAATTATGGCAGTTGTAAATTCACGAGGCAGAAAAAAGGGTCTGCACTTGATAAAGATGTATTCAATATCAGCAGAAGTGTGGGATTTAGTAATAACAACATCGGAGCACCAGGATCTGTTTACATAGAGGCAAACACCCCCACATTTGCTTTTACCGGAGTCCTCAGCCGTTCTGTCAGCCCTGTAGATATTGCGCCCCTCTAGCCCAATCATGCTATTTGGAATGCTGCTATTGAGCCAAGTTTTTGTGAAAACCATAACGTTGCAGTCTATAAACATCTGCTGAGTGATCCGAAGTCGTAGCTCGTCGATCTTGTTTGCCAGAGATCGTACATTAGCGAGGAAGATGCTTGATATCGCTGGACGACGCGGGTTGAGCTTTAGCTTAGCCCGCAGGCCGCTCCGCTTACCCCGTCTTTTTTTACGTTCGCAGCGCCGACGACGGGCACTTCCTGTCGGACTGACTGATTCACTTGAGCCCGGTGACCGAAGTAATTCGGGAGGTAGTAGCTGAAGATCTAGTGTTGTATCCACATCAGTGTTTGTGTAGCAAAGTTTGATATCCAATAGTGTGTGACGGTTGTAAGAGGTTAATGCGTAGCTATGTCGAACAACTGCGCTGAAAATAACTAGTAAAATAAGAAGTAATTTGCAGAAACTGGAGAGACGCTGAGCCTCGTGCTGTTCACACGCCGCCATCTTGGAATTCATTGATATATTCATATATATACACACCTTGCTACGTGTACTGCGTTAGGCTAAGCGAGACTTGTCATTTGCATTTATTTATTGTTGCTCTTTTGTTTTGACTGCTTTTAGTTTTGACTGCTTTTATTGTCCTCATTTGTAAGTCGCTTTGGATAAAAGCGTCTGCTAAATGACTAAATGTAAATGTACTTCGTGATCAACAAACAAACAAAAAAATTAGGGCTGCACCATAAATCCCATGTGATTGTCATGTGCATCTCGTCAGGAAAGACGGTTCTGTGATTAATAGATTGTCATGCGCATCTCGTCAGGAATTATTACATGATGTATGATTTATGATTTATTACATATGATGGCGCCGCAGACGGCAGCCTCAGTATTTGGCTCTCCAGTGTTTGTACTGTTTTTGTTCGTTTTTCGTGTTTTTTGTTTCTCAAACACGATCAGTTTTACCAGGGATGAGCTGCTGAGCATTCGGCAGAACACACCACACAATCTTCTACCGGATTTCGTTTATTCAGACGTTTTGCTGAACGTTGTAGTCGGCGGAGCTGCTGCGCTGATCAAGCGCTTCAGGATGCGCAGACGGGGGAAGTGAGCCGGCACGCTCGTGAAGCTCAGGAATCGCGGATTAAGAACGCCGTTGCCGAGCATCCATCTGGCGAATCTCCGCTCTCGGAGATAAGGATTTTTCACACTCTGCTGCTCTGTGTTTCACGGAAACCTGGCTGAAAGACGCCATTCCGGACAGCGCGTTGAGTCTCCCGGGCTTTCAGCTGTTTAGAGCAGACCGCGACGCAGAATCAACAGGGAAATCACGCGGCAGCGGGACATGCTTTTACATCAACGAGAGGTGGTGTACAGATGTTACAGCGTTAAAGAAGATGTGCTGTTCCGATCTAGAAGAGCTTTTATTTACTGTAAGCCATTCTATTCGCCGCGGGAGTTTCACTCGTTCATTCTCGTGAGTATTTACATCCCTCCGCAAGCACACGTGAGCTCAGCTTTACAGAAACTCGCTGATCTGATCACAGAGCAACAACACCCGGACTCTGTTTTAATCATTCTCGGGGACTTTAATAAAGCAAATCTTTCCCGTGAACTGCCAAAATACAGACAGCATGTTACATGTCCCACCAGAGACAGTAATATTCTGGACCATTGTTACTCCACAATAAAGGATGCATATCGCTCGGTCCCCAGAGCAGCTGTAGGACTTTCAGACCACTGCCTGGTTCATTTTATACTGACTTACAGGCATAAACTTAAATCTGCTAAACCTGTAGTAAAGTCTGTAAAGAGATGGACCAACGAAACAGAGCAGGCATTGCAAGCCTGTTTCGACTGCACTGATTGGAGTGTTTTTGAAGAAGCCACCAACGATCTGGACGAGCTCACGGAATCTGTAACATCATGTATCAGTATCTGTGAAAACATGTGCATCCCTACCAGAACTCATTTAACATTCAATAATGATAAGCCATGGTTTACAGCAAAACTTCGTCATCTTCATCAGGCCAAAGAGGACGCATACAAAAGGGGGGGCATTGTACAATCTTGTACAATCAGGCCAGAAACACACTGAATAAGGAGTTTAGAGTGGCCAAGAGGAACTACGCTAAAAAACTAGTTTTTTTGTGGTTTATATTTATGCATGTGTATTTTATTCACATCTCATTTTTATTATCTGTGTGTTGTTGTTGTTGTCTCCGTGTACTGGAAGCTTGTGACACTATAACAAATTCCTTGTATGTGCAAACATACTTGGCAATAAAGCTCTTTCTGATTTCTGAAAGACGGTTCTGTGATTAATAGTAAATCTCCATCACGTGCTTTCAGATGGAGCGGCATTTAATGCACAGAGCCATAGATCACTGCAATATCACGTTCATAATCGCAGATGAGTCGCATTCGATTATGAACTTCGAAACTTAGTAGCTTGTCAGTGTAAGTGTTTTTATTTATGCCATTTATGTGTTTGTTAATACAGCGTATAGCACTAGTCAACTAAATTAATGTAACATAGCAAAGATGAATGCACTTTTGGAAGTTGAATGTAAGGGAAATGTCATTTTGTAATTTCTGTGGTTTAATGTGATGTTGTTCATGTATGTTCATGATGTAATTTTCTTTTATTGTTGTAATTAATTGATAGCATTAACAAGATGACCCGCTGAATTCTTTTTGGGAGCGATTAATGTATTTTTAGTCCAGTGCCTGCATATAAGATTAGTATTGACCAAGTTCAGAGGCTGTCATATGTGGATCAACTTACTATGTTGTGTATTTTCAACAGTTTCAATATGAAACATAACTTTTATATTGATTCAATGGATTTATTGCATTTTGAAAAAAAAAAAAATTTGTGTCATGGATTTATTGCATTTTGGGGAAAACATTATACAAATTTTATAATAAATCTTTGAAAATAAATTTTTAATGTTATTATAACCTAAAGATGCTATGTGAAAGTTTGAAACAGAAAATAGTGGTTTTCATCTTGCCACTTTCTTGGTAAAGAAAACACATTTTTACTCAAATTAATCAAAATGGATTTATAGTGTTTTGGAACCAAACTCTTCATATATATATATATATATATGAAGAGTTTGGTTCCAAAACACTATAAATCTATTTTTTTTTTGTTACTGGCTCTCTCTGTAAACAAAATCTATAGATGTTCCTAAAGTCTTAAATTGTTTTGTATTAGTTTATGTATTACATGGCAAAAGCTAAACATATATTATACAGATAAAGATGTTAAAAATAGTTTTGTCTTATTTACATAACTGATGGTCTGTTCACATGGAGGGAAAAACAGGTACTAAAAAAGAATTAATTTATCTCAGTCTCATTCATGCTGTTGTCACATTTGTATTTGTGTTCACACAGATCAGTCATTTTACTACCTATTTTGCTACCTGTGCTTGCCTAAGCAACATAAAAGAGTTTCCTTCTTTCTTCAGAACTATTCCAAGTGATTACTATCAAAGCAGAGCACTGGCCCAGCTGGTGAAACAGTTTGGTTGGACATGGGTTGGAGCCTTAAGCAATGACAATGATTATGGTAAAAATGGCATTGCCACATTCATTAAGGCTGCACAGGAGAAGGGAGTCTGTATTGAATACTCAGAAGCTTTTGAAAGCACAGGATCAAAAGCGTCATTAGCAAATATTGTAGACACTATCAGAACCTCCACATCTAAGGTAATAATGGCTTTCATGTCACACAGAGAGATTAAGATACTGGTGGATGAGCTATACAGGCAAACTATTACAGGACTGCAGTGGATCGGAAGTGATGCCTGGATTACAGATGACTCTTTTGTAGATAGCTAAGGCCACACTTTGCTAATTCGATATATAGGATTCACTGTCCGCAATGCTCAAATACCTGGACTAGGCCCTTTTCTACAAGATGTCAACCCCTCTCAGTTTCCTAAAAGTATGTTTCTCAAATAATTCTGGGAAAAAGATTTTTCCATGCTCACTGGGCCCAAATACAACACAAAGGTCATGCAATGGCTCAGAGCACTTAAAATATGTCAGACATCCTTTTATTGATGTGTTTGATCTGAGATATGCCAATAATGTCTACAAGGTTGTACATGCAATTGCACATGCACTGGATAATCTATTGTCATGTTAGCAACAAAAAGGCCCATTTGCTAACGCCACCTGTACCCAACCAACTACAATACAATCCTGGCAAGTAAAATATCTTCTAAATAGGAAATCTAAATATCTAACTTTAAATATATGTAAACATCCAAGTAAACTGCTTGATTCAAACAAAAGATGAATTAATTTATTATTTAAATACACTTTTAATCAATGTAGTCACCATATGGTGCTATCAATTTACAAAAAAAAAATGTTTTGCCATTTTAGATTTTACATTATCTGCAGACTTTGAATTTCACCATGAATGGTGAAGATACACTGTTTTTCGATAGCAAAGGTGACTCCCCTGCGAGATATGTACAGGTAAACTTACCAAAGGTCACAAAAGGCACAATGGAAGTAGTCACAATTGGCTACTATGATGCAACTCAGCCTCGTGGGCAACAGTTTACTATGAACAATGTCAACATCATCTGGGGAGGAGGCCTAAGGACTGTAAGAGTCTCTTTTCAAATGAACTCAACAATCAAAACAAAATCCCCAAATGCACATGTGATGCAGCGATGCATCATAACGGCACAGACAAACATGTGTAAACATGTGCAAACATGTCACACAGCATATTATTTTTCTATTGTTGTCCAAGTAGATTTCCCCTGGTGTGTGGCAGGTGCCTGTGCCTGTGTGCAGTAAGAGCTGTCCCCTGGGCACTAGGAAAGCGGTGCAGAAAGGATGGCCCATCTGCTGTTTTGACTCTATCCCATGCCCTCCAGGAGAGATAAGTAACACAACAGGTAATGCTTGTTTAATTGCTCTTTTAACACTTGCAGTTCATCAAAAGAGGATCAAATGGAAAAGGTTTACAAACATTTTAATCGAAATGATCGTATAAACTGTCATAATAACACCATTTAAAACACTTACGTCTATTTTTAAAGGAGTGGTAAATGATCAGTTAGTAGTATATGATCAGCTAGAAGAGGCTTAATTGAAATAACAGGCTCATTACTATTGCAATTCCATTTTTCACCCACACCAAATTCATCTGACTGTGTGAAGTGCCCTTTTGGAAACTGGTCCAATGTCCAATAGCAGAGGTGATGAGTGTGTCATAAAGACAGTGGAATTCCTGTCATTCACCGAAATCATTGGTATCCTTTTGATGATGTTTGGGTTACTTGGGGCATTTCTAACTATGTTCATATTTGTAGTATTTTTTTCACTACAAAGACACACCAATAGAAACCGTTGACAACTCAGAGCTGAGCTTTCTGCTGCTCATCTCATTGACTCTTTGTTTCCTCTGTTCACTTACTTTCATCGGTCGGCCCACTGAGTGGTCCTGTATGTTGCGTCACACAGCGTTTGGGATCACTTTTGTCCTCTGTATCTCTTGTGTTTTGGGGAAAACAATTGTGGTGTTAATGGCTTTCAAAGCTACACTTCCAGGAAGAAATGTCATGAAATGGTTTGGGCCTCTTCAACAGAGAATCAGTGTTGCTGGCTTTACTCTTGTACAGGTCCTCATCTGTTTTCTTTGGTTAACAATATCCCCACCTCCACCATATATGAACATGAGCTATTACAGAGAAAATATCATCCTAGAATGCAGATTAGGCCCAGATGTCAGTTTCTGGACTATGCTGGGTTATATTGGCTTACTGGCTGTCTTGTGCTTCATTCTGGCTTTTCTAGCTCGGAAGCTGCATGATAACTTTAATGAAGCCAAATTCATCACATTCAGCATGCTCATATTCTGTGCTGTCTGGATTGCCTTTATCCCAGCTTAGCTAAGCACACCTGGGACGTTTAAAGAAGCAGTGGAGATATTTGCCATTTTAGCATCCAGTTATAGTCTACTGATCTGTATTTTCATTCCAAAATGTTATGTTGTCCTACTAAGACCAGGTGCAAACACACACACACACACACACACACAAATTTACAAGGAAAAATGACACATTAACTTGTTCATATGCAATCAAAAGATGCAGAATAAACACAAGTAGCTGAATATACAAAAAAAAGGTCACATCATACATCAAAGGGCTCAGTGAAGACCTGGACAATTTTCAGTCATCCAAGTGAATGCAACAGATATTATCTCCCTCTAGTGGAAATAAAGTAAGGCAACTTTCATCATTCTATCTCTTTGGTTTCACACACTGTAAGTCTTTTAAGGCATTATCAGACCTTTATGAGTGAATATGAGAATATGTGATTTTTTATGATAAAGTTATGACAACTTGCGGTCAATGATAATGACATGGCCACTGCAAATGTTTAACTGCCAAAAGAATGTCATGTCAGCTTCTCAATTATTGTACTGTAACTCAGAAATGCTCTTAACTCTTACTCAATACCGCTGCTCCCTATACGCAGAGTACGCAGTTTGCGTAGGACACCAACTCCCAGGGGGGCACCATCCCAAGTTGCTCAAAAAAAAAAAAAACATTTGTTGTACATTAATATTAACATATACATATACATAAATAAAAATATAAACATGAACATTATAAAAAATGCGTTTTACGGTGAACGCAGTAGACAGGCGAAGCACATGTGCCACGCCATTCCCGCATCCGCACCCGCCTCATGTTTGCAGCTGACTGCAAATGATCATAACTGATGGACAACTATGCTCGGGAAAATACATCAGTAGTCCAGCACCGAGATAAGAAAAAGGAAAAAAGCCCAAGATGAAGCCCGTGCATCACTTTTAGGTACATTCATAATCCTGTAAAACTTTTTGGGATTTTGACGTTAATAATGTTTTAATGTTGGTATAGTGCTACACGTGTATAGTGTATTTTAATGTCGGTAATAATATCACCGCCGCATCTGCCTTAATATTCTCTCAGAGTTTCCATGTTCCTTTACGGAAATTAACCATAATTTTACTACGAATAATAATAATAATGATAAAAACATGGTTCTTGTAGCAATGGTAAGCACAAATTAACCATGGTTTTTGATACTTCAAATCGCTTCAAATAATAATTTTCAAAGTATTTAGATAATATTTTTGTGGTAATAAAAACAGACCTAAGCGAACAACAACCTTTAAAAGGACATAAAATTCATTATATAAAAACAATGAGGCAATAATGATTGGTTAATTAATAATAATTGTATGGTTTCATTGAATAACACTCTTACAATACATAATGTAATACAAAATAAACAATTTATGTACATTACATATTATTACAAATGCCTGTAAAGGGTGCCAAAGGCCTGGTAATTGCTGTTGTAAAACTTACGGGATGATCAAATCCTTGTTTTTATTGACCAAACATTTAATTAAAATATCCACTTAATCTTTAATGTTTGGCCACCTTTTTGCGATAGAAATGCTAGCCTCTATAATTTCTTCAACAAAATCACGTGGACATCACAAACTTTACAACAACTAATCCTTGGTTTTATCTAAGTCAAACTGCTTAATTTTCTTTTGTGTGATTTCTGAATGCTTGAGACAATAAAATCAATCAGACAACTATTAGTAAAAGTATTAGTAAAATCATAGCCATATGTGACTGTCTAGCTACAATTGTAATTTGTAAATAATACAATTTAATTACAATTTAGTTATTTACTTTTATATTTTATTAAAGTTCTGTTTTGACCCCTATAGTAGGTGTTTTCTTTTCCCATAATATTTTGGGGAGAGGGCACAACAATACAATTCTGCTTAGGGCATCCATTTAGCCAGCATTTGGCCCTGCTCTTACTACACTAAACTTTACAAATAAAATGTATACCAAATATAAACTTCTTGTATGCCTCCATTCCCATGGAAGACCTAAATAACACAAAAGATCATTAAAAAATCAGTTCCCAAACTATCATATTTAGGTGTTTAGGCTAATTATAGAAGGTATAACAACAGCCATAACAACAAATTCAGGACTGGTGGGTACCTTGCCATATGGACTTTGTCAAGGGAACAACAAACAAAAAGCATGCACATCCTCTGGCCTACAGAGAGAGAGAAAAATATACATTTATGACCAATTTATAATTAATAAATTAGTCATCAGGGATATTTCAAATTATACAACTTTTGGGTGAGTAGCCCTGTCAAGATAACATCTATTGTCCTGTCAATTTCCTCCTGTCCCATTGCTCTTTTTGTTTTATTATTATTATTAAAGATATGATTTTCAGAGTAAATTATTTGAAAAACAAATTTAGACATTCACCCGGACTCATTTTGATTAAATTGTATAATTAATGATCATTGGGTGAACTATATCTTTAATGTTTTTATTAATATGGAAACTATTGTTATTTTTATACCGTCTTGATTAATAAGTCAATCATTCATTGATTTGTTCAAATGGCTGATTCATTCATGAATTAATTAAATGGCTCTCTTTATGAATAGGCCATTGAGCCTTTGGTTCACCTGATTAAAAAAAAAAAAGACGGAAAAATCTGAAGGCCATCTGTCACTTTGACAAATTACACTGAGGGTGATGTATTGTAATTTGTAACTGTAATTCCCACCCCTTTCCAGTTGGTGGTGAGTGCGCTCCAGTTTGACAGCAGAGTGCAGGATCATCAGCCTCCAGAACAAAAATAAAATAAAATAAAAATAAAACTGTCACGAGTCTCTTGCTATGCCTTTGATTACGCACAGGCGAGTACACACTAGTAAAGCGAAAGAGATGATCAGTTCAAGTGCGCTGCCACTTCGCTTGATAAGGTGTCTACACTGATCTATCATGCTACATTAAAGAGTGCCAAAACGGTATCTATTGCTTGAATTTCTTAATAAAATGGACAGAACTTGAAGTACGAGACTTTCATATCAAAAGTAACAACGCACAAAGCTTAGCCTATTGTGATTTATTGGATGGGAGGCGCACTATATGTAAGGTTCATTCAACTGAAAACAGAATTGATTGGGATTTAAGAATCGATATTGGTTCATAAATATGAGAATATATTACAATCGGGAAATCTTTTTTTTTTTTATCCATCCCTAGCAAATGTTGTTGTTTTTAGTGGTCTCCACTGTCACTGCGGTGATCACTGTGTGATGATGAACATGAAAAGTGACGCACAGTTCTCTTCATAAATAAATAAATGCATAAGCCTATATACTCGTCCTGTAGGTTCATTATTAAAAATGAAAATGTGAACAAAAATACAAGCAATTAAATGCGTTATTTTAATTAAAATATTACAATTAAAATGACGGGTAATAATAGATAATGACGGATTTTTTACGACCCTGTCTGTTATACAGTGGGTACGGAAAGTATTCAGACCCCCTTACATTTTTCACTCTTTGTTATATTGCAGCCATTTGCTAAAATCATTTAAGTTAATTTTTTTTCCTCATTATTGTACACACAGCACCCCATATTGACAGAAAAACACAGAATTGTTGACATTTTTGCAGATTTATTAAAAAAGAACGTCTCTAGGTTACGTTGCTGGGCGGCAGCTGGGAATTCGCTCGTAGGAGCTCACTGAGCCCTGAAGCGCCGAGGTGGCAGGGGTATAAATGAACCTCCATGAGGGCACTGAAGGAACAACCGACCTGACTGCTGTAGCACCCTCACTTGAGGGGGCGAACTCTCCCGTGCCGTACCGTTGCCAGGCGGCAGCTGGGATTTTCACTCGTCGGAGCTCACTGAGCCTTGAAGCACCGAGGGTGGCAGGGGTATCAATAAGCCTCCGTGAGGGCACTGAGGAGGATTGGGCACCGTATACTGAGGTGTTATCCTTTCCTCGCCAGGTGGGCTGACCTCAGGGACCTGACAATGGTAGGACTATTTCGCCAAGGTCCTCTTAGACAAATAACGGTCCGCAGATCCGTTTTCGGTCTATAAGACCCCAACTGAGAGCATCGCCCCGACCCCCGATCTTTCTGGGGAGGGGTGCGGGTTGCAATGCTCTGTTTTTGAGACTGGCGATATGAGGAGCTTTATGACTTGGGC